>NC_090238.1:21385591-21685591 GCF_024489055.1 Chanodichthys erythropterus | reverse complement strand
TTCAAGTTGGTATGTAATTTATATTGTAGAACAGAAACATTTACGTCTTTTAAAGTAATAAACACACACCTTATTTTGCTCATATACATCTGTTACTCATCTCTGCCAGTTTTGGGACTACAAGCCGAACCACTAATTGAGCTTTATCCGTTTAATTATAGCTAGGGAAATAGAAAAGGGGGGAGAGAGAGAGAGAGAGAGATTTTTTTTTATTAAAATAAAAAAACTTTTATTACAATTTATTTCCAGTTATAAAAAAAAAACATAAACACACCCATTTTAAAAAAAAAACATAAATTGAATAAAATGTTGTTTATCTACAACAGAGCACAGTACCCCTCTATAACACCATATATCTTCAAACTTTGCAATACATGAAGTTTATAAAAATTAAAAATCAACAATCTTGACTTTACCATGGCACCAAAAAATTTAAACAAGATTCAGTTTCTGGTTTTGTTCAATTTTATATTTCCTTCTCATGTATTTTACCAGTTTACTTTTACCCAAAACAAAATTTAACAGCTGACACTCTTTCTGCCATCTATTTGTATATTTTACACCAAATGTGGTGGAGCATGTAGGGATTAAAGATTGACACTAGCGACTACACCACCCTGGATTCTGGAATAATACTAAAATAATTTCCTCTTCAGGCAACACAGGTTGGCTCACAGTGAATTGGCAGGAGGCGTAGATATTAAAGAAAAATATAAATTATATTAAAGATAAAAAGATTTTACAAAAGCAAAGAGAGAAAAAGAGCAATCACTAAACAAATATTAAATGTAGAAAACAACTTAATTGCAGTTTAACAAAATACAAAAAGAGCGACCTGAGTAATCAGGGACATTTGAGTTTCAGGGTGAAGGAGCCTAGGCATCAGGGAATAAAAGGCACAACAAAACCTCCACAGCAAATCACCATTCCCTTACACCTGTGCATAAACACTCATGCATAGGGGTGTAAATCGGCAGTTCATCACGATATGATACAATATCGATTCTTATAGCAGCGATACAATATTTGCTGATACCTCAAAAAATTCAGCAAAAGGATTCGATTCAGGGGTAAAGAGAAAAAATTATCTTTTTGTTCTTTAAAAGACTTCTTAAAACATCTTTAAATTGTAAATCTAACAATGTCACAAATCAAATGCCAATAAGGACTATTTAACTTAAAATCAGTGTACACATAACCAAGCTATGATTGGCGAAAACTAATGGAACAATTGAGCTATATTTGAAAAAACTAAGATGACGTTTGAAATTTGTCTAGAAAAAAACATTGTCAATCTCGGAATGAAAAAGTTGGCGACATTTTGCAACATCTATCTTTTTCCATTCTTCAAGAATGACCTCTTTTAGAGACTGGATGCTGGATGGAGAGTGATGCTCAACTTGTCTCTTCAGAATTCCCCATAGGTGTTCGATTGGGTTCAGATCAGGAGCCACTGAAACACTTTCACCCTGTTCTTCTTAAGAAATCCAACAGTGGCCTTAGATGTGTGTTTAGGATCACCGTCATGTTGGAAAAGTGCATGATGACCAAGGGCACAGAGTGATGGTAGCATCTTCTCTTTCAGTATAGAGCAGTACATCTGTGAATTCATGATGCCGTCAATGAAATGCAGCTCCCCGACACCAGCAGCACACATGCAGCCACACATAAGGACACGGCCACCACCACGTTTCACTGTAGACACCATGCATTTTTCTTTGTATTCCTCACCTTTGCGACACCATACAGTTTTGAAGCCATCGGTTCCAAAAACATTTATCTTGGTCTCATCACTCCAGAGTATAGAGTCCCAGTAGACTTCATCTTTGTCAGCATGGGCCCTGGCAAACTCTAAGAGGTTTTTTTTTTTTTTTTGTGTGCCTGGGCTTTAGGAAAGCCTTCTTTCATTTTGGCACTCCCCTACCAACCCTCACGGGCTATATGAAGGACTGAGAATAACCGTGGTATAAGCGGAATAATTGACTCTGCTTCGAGTCGTGATCGAATCACCACCTCAGGTGTGCATTATTTTTCCAATAATTCAACGGTCCGTCGTCGCGTGAGTGAGAGAAGCAGGGAAATGAAATGCAGCTGAACGTTTGCTCTATGAAAGACATTGACGAAGACGAAAACTAAGGACATTTAATCTATAATTTTATTTAGTTAGTTTTGCCAAACACACATTACAGTTTTATTTTTATTTCAGTTAACAACAATGTTTTTTCCCACCTAGTTTTTGTTTTTTCGTTCGTATTCGTTAACGATTATAACCTTACTCACCTTTCCGACAACGTTAAGCCGTCTCACCCGACAACCGTGACAGTCTCCTTCTAGTGCCGCTCATGCAGGCTCAGCTCAGGTGCCGGTTGCGTGCAGCACTGCAGCCACATAAACAGAGTTTGCCCTTCCCCTACTGACTTTCACTTTCGGACGGGTGCCCGAATATACCTGAGTACCTGAGTAAACCTGAGTAACCCCCCGTGCACGTCCCTGACGGCACCCATGCATGCAGTGTACGCCGTATTGTGTCACAGGAAATAGTCACCCCAGTTTGGCTTTTTACTTCTTTAGATAACTGCAGTGAACTTGCATGCCGATTTTCTTCAACCCTTCTCATCAGAAGACGCTCCTGTCGAGGTGTTAACTTCCGTGGACGACCTGGGGTGCGTTTCCCGAAAGCATCGTTGGTGAACCATGGTCGTAAGTCCCATTGAACTCTATTGGTAACGATGGAACTTGCGACCATAGTTCGCTTTGGGAAACGCACCCCTGGACGTCTCTGTGAGATGGTTGCAGTTTCCATTTTTTTTTTTACATTTTTGTATCGCTTTTGCTACAGTATTTTGACTGATAAGTAAAGCTTTCCTGATCCTCTTGTAGCCTTCACCTTTCTGGTGTAAAGAAATTATTTTCTTTCTCAGGTGTTGTGACATTTATCTTCCATGTGGTGCCATTGCTGACAGCATGAAATGGGAAGGGGTTTTAACACCCTTTTCTAGTCAGCTGTCTGCTGGACACCTGTGTAATGAATAATTAGACTCACCTGTGGTTGAATTCTTGTTAAATTAGACATTTGTAGTCTAAAATTTAGCTTTGCTCCAGAGACTTTCAGTGGGATGTAGTCATTTTTGCATCACCCTAATTTGACTGAACCGAAAATGTTGTTCTCTAAGTTATATTATTAACCTTACTTACAAGTTAAACAGATTTTATATAAAACTTAGTCTTGTCAACATTTTGGAAATTGTTTTTGTGTTCATTGAGATATTGCTTAAAATGTTACTTTTCAAAGGGGGTATACTCATTTACGCCAAGTACTGTACCTTTTATAGTCTCTTCTACTGTAAAAGATGAGGGAGTGAAATTTTTATTAAACAAAATTGCAACACCTCCACTGAGCAAAGTATTATGACTCAGAAAAAGGAGACCACCCCACTCCTTAGCTTATTTGATAGCAACTTTTTTCATCATTGTGTGTCTCCTGTAAAAACAGGACATCAATGTCATTGTTTTATTACTTTGTATATCTGTGCTCTCTTTCTGCAGTCTTACATTTATAGATGCAGTGTGAATGTCACTGGTCATTGAAAAATAAACTACACTACAGATAGCAAGGCATCCAATAAGGGCATAAGACAAAATCATTTCATTAACATTACTCAATTGCAGTTGAGTTTTTATGATGATTTTCTTTCAACTTTACTTGTTGAACAATTATATTTTCAAGAAGTCTTCTGAGATCTGGAAAATATTCTACAGTTTGCACTCCTCATATTTTTAAGTCAACTTAAAAAAAAAAAAAAAAGAAAAATCTCTTCCACTCTATAGTTAAGACATGACCAACTGGATTTGGAACAAACTGAGATGTTGAAATTAGAGCACTCGCTTTTACTACTTTCGTCATCTACCTGTCTACCATTCTACCATCCTGATTCTTTCCGGCATCTTTCAATACTGTCATTTTTTTCTTCTTCAGAGGTGTTTTGAAAACAACCTGATCCATGTCCATTAACATGTTATCATTTTGAAATACACTGTCCACCAGTGGCCTAGCATCTGGGCATGCAGGGTATGCACATGCATTTTGGCTTGGGCAGATTGGGGGCCCACAGCGTGTGAGTAAAATTCAGTGCATTAGTAGTAGCTACTATGCGATTACTACTAGCAACTTCTCTGTCTTCATTTTGTGTAGTTATTTTTTACTCCACCACTCTGCTTACTGTGATGAAAAATGTTTTCTGGGCACCCACATATCAAGTGACCAGACTTTCCACACCTAAAGCACCTCATCGTGTCTGTAGTAACAAAAATGGTGTAATCAAAATCATCCACTTTGAACTTAAGATTTAGGTCAAGATCAGTTCTGTTTCTGTTCAGTATCATATACATGAATTTCCTGATCAACACTCTAGTTTTACCAACTCTAATTTACTCCCTAGTAGGGTTGCAAAGGGGAGGAAAGTTTCCGGTAAATTTCCGGAAACTTTCCACAGGAACTTAACCTGGGAAATTTTGGAAATATTCCAATTTGGAAACTTAGCAGGAATTTACCGGAATTTATGGGAATTAATGGGAAATTTTGGGAAATTTATACAGATTTATAATATTTATATAAAATGTATCATATAAAACAATTATAAACATTTTGTTTGGTCATAACATGGAATAACAGTTATTTATTTTTCGCATTCAATTAATTCTAAGTAAATTCTAAGTAAAATTTTGTAAATATGTAAATTAAATATATTTTTATTGCAGCAATTATGTGTTATTTATTTCAGTGTCACATGATCCTTCACAAATAAGTGTAATTTTGCTGATTTGATACTTATTTGTTATTATCGTTGTTGGAAACAGTTGTGTTAGCATGTTAGAATGATATCTGAAGGATCATGTGACACTGAAGACTGGAGAAATGATGCTGAAAATTCAGCTTTGATCACAGGAGTAAATTATATTTTTATGTATATCAATTATTATACCATTATTTTAAATTGTAGTTATGTTTCACAATATTACAGTTTTTTTCTGTATTTTTGATCAAATGTGCATGTTATGGACTGGGGGAATTCACAGTTCATGCAGTGGGTGTGGCCTCAACAGGAATGTGCAGGGTACAAATAAAATTGCATTAAATATGGTTGTTTTAACCAAAATTATGTTGCAAGATGTTTTTTTTTCAACTACATTTAAGTACCCTGTTATAGGCTAACCTGCAATTTTGCAAATTCCCTGTTTATTCCCATTATTTCCCGTTAATTCCCATATATTCCCATTAATTCCCATGGAAAGTTTCCAGCTTTAAAAAATCCCGGAATTTTGCAACCCTACTCCCTAGTGATCTTGTTCAGGAAAGCAATCAGTTTGCCAAACCGTGACAATTCCTCAAGCCCCGTTCACACCGCCAGCGACACACAGCGATAAAGCAACATGATCCCATTCATTTCAATAGAGCGCTGGCGACTTCCGGCGACAAGAGCGACAGACTGTAGGTGTGTCAAGCGACGGGAGACACGCGACAAAAGTTCAGATATTTCAACTTTATGCAAATCAGGAGCGAATTTCGTGAGTGACAACCAATAGGAGTGAAGGCTCTCTGGAGCTCACGTCACCGTCCTGAGTGCAGGCAAGACGGATAGGAATAGTTCCGGAGCGATTTCACTGTTTTATATGATTTGACTGTACATACCAGTGGCGAGGCCAGAAATCTTCAAGTGGGTGGACCTTGGTGAAATAGGGTGGACCTCTATTTTTTGTGAAGCAGTGTCCATCATTTTGCGACCAGCTGGTGATAAAGAAAAATGCCACGTCGCAATATTGAAATTATTTCCATTTTAAACCATGAAGGTGAGCCTTAAACTCCAGTCAATTATTCACTACAGAAACTGAAAGTAAAAACTGACTGAGCTTTTGGCATCTGTCGCTGCATAAACGGCGCATATTCTCTTAAAGACGATGAGAGATTAATCTAATTTATTTTCTTATTTCTCTTGTGGCCCATGGTGAGAAAAAAAAATAGTATTTTTCATGAATCGAGAAGTATTTCGTGTTAAACAAGCTGTTCTTTAAATGAGGAGTAAGCTATCTAACTAATATTGTATTGTCCTCGCAGCACGTCGGTTATGCAGTGATGCGTTATGATATCGTGGGGCAAATTAATTGCAATATTAATTTAATAATAAAAGTAGCATGATAATAAGAAAAATTATTTAATAGCCCTGCATGCCCGTCCACTTTATGCCACTGTGTAGGGATAAATGGCGTTCGGGCACGGCATCAAATCGATTAACTGTTTTTTCCAAATCCACATGGGCCGTTCAGTGTTCAGTACTGTCTCATGATGTTTCTCATGTGTTTTCAGTCGGCGCAAGCAAGAACCGTTTAGCCTACTAGACTGTGGAATAGCTTTGACTCTCAGCGCAGCCGAATTTTTATGACCATGGGCGGTGTGCATGTGCCACTCTTGGGCAAAGGACGGAAGTCAACTGTGCGCGAGACGGAAGGGAACGTGGGAAATGAACTATACCCGGGCCTTAACCGCTCCAAATTGCTTGCATTTATTGCATTGGCTTGTTTGGAGAGTTACCGTTATAATGGTGTGGGGGAAGGATACAATACTGAACCAAAGCTTGATTTAATTTCATTGTCATCACTTCATTTTTAAATTGTTTATACACAGGTGACTATTACCATAGAATAAATTGTTACTGTAGAATAAATAGGCTAATAACAGTTAAAATGAAACAAATCGGCACACATAGGCTATTATAAGCGCGACTCATGGACAGTGACGCACACTCTGGAAAGCTGAGTTTACCGGCAGGAAATAAAAACATGTAATTTTAATAATACATTTTTCAAATTATATATAGGCATTCAAAACAGATCTGAGTATTTCAAGACCAAAGAAGTGTCTGGACATAAAACGAAATATTCTGGCACCTTTGATTTGTTGGGCCAGCCATCAATCTGGGTGGGCCAGTGCCGCCCTGGCCCTTCTGTAGCCTCGCCACTGGTACATAAATGGATATAATAAAATGATGCGTGGAAAAGAAACTGTCTGCAGTCTTGTGAGTTTGATTCATACATTGATGGTTTGTGTGTTGTTAATTATATTATGTTGTGAGCAGTTTAGAGCTGCTGCAGTTCATATTACAGTTTCTCCTGCATTGTGTTGATTACTAGGCACAAGAAAATAGATTATTTGTCAAATTCAAATGACGTTTTAGTATTTTTTGTCAGTATGAGTGAGTTTAATTTGTTGATAGACCGATCGTTAATCTAGTTAATTATTTATTGCACTGAGCTCTGCAGTCACAACACTCTACAACAGCAGAATGTTACTTTTAATTACTTTAAACCTAATTCCTAGGCAAATTAGAATGATTTCTTAGTTTTATAATATCATTTGTGATTGCATTTTCTTTAGATATGGTCAGACGTGCAGTCTACCAATGATATTAAAGCGACAGCACTAAGAATGCCCACCAGGGACTTCACAGTACAGAGACTAGCGACATGCAGCGAAAAAGTCGCTGGTGGTGTGAACGGGGCTTCAGTCAACATTTCATCTTTAATGAAACATTTGAAATGATGACTTTTTTTAGCGGGATTAGTAGTACTGGGGTAAACAAACCATGTTTATTCCCTTAAAGGTGCCCAAGAATTAAAAATTAAATTTATCTCAGCATAGTTAAATAACAAGAGTTCAGTACATGGAAATGACATACAGTGAGTCTCAAACGCCATTGTTTCCTCCTCCTTATATAAATCTCATTTGTTTAAAAGACCTCTGAAGAACAGGCGATTCTCAACATAACACCGACTGTTACGTAACTGTCGGGGTGTACGCCCCCAATATTTGCATATGCCAGCTCATGTTCAAGGCATTAGACAAGGGCAGCCAGCATTAATGTCTGGATCTGTGCACAGCTGAATCGTCAGACTAGGTAAGCAAGCGAGAACAATAGCGAAAAATGGCAGATGGAGCGATAATAACTGACATGATCCATGATAACATGATATTTTTAGTGATATTTGTAAATTGTCTTTCTAAATGTTTCGTTAGCATGTTGCTAATGTACTGTTAAATGTGGTTAAAGTTACCATTGTTTCTTATTGTATTCACGGAGACAAGAGCCGTCGTTATTTTCATTATCAAACACTTGCAGTCTGTATAATTCATAAACACAACTTCATTCTTTATAAATCTCTCCAACAGTGTAGCATTAGCAATTAGCCACGGAGCACAGCCTCAAATTCATTCAGAATCAAATGTAAACATCCAAATAAATACCATACTCGCATGATCCGACGCATACATGCAGTATGCATGACGAACACTTTGTAAAGATCCATTTTGAGGGTTATATTAGCTGTGTAAACTTTGTTTATGCACTGTTTAAGGCAAGCGCGAGCTCCGTGGGCAGAGGGGCATTTATAATTATGCCCCAAAATAAGCAATTAAAAAAATTAATAAAAAAATCTATGGGGTATTTTGAGCTGAAACTTCACAGACACATTCAGGGGACACCTTAGACTTATTACATCTTATATTACATCTTGTACTACGCTACATCTTCGCTTTCTGTAGTGTGCTCAGGAACAGTAAAAATGGGTTATTCATTCTGGATGCTGCTAACATACACTCATGACCCACTACATCACCAACCACTAAACTACACTTCTCTACACTCAAGTTACAAAGCATTTGTAACTTGAGTCGCCATGCTTCCCAGTACCTAGGCTGGTTTTGGTTGCCCAATTAAGAAATAGGTTTCTCTGCTAAATTTAGAAAAAAAAAAGGAGAGAGTGTCTAGAATATATTTCTGATTCTTGCACACACACTTGTAATGATGCTTGGGCGTTAGCATGTCTGCCTACACATGTAGCCTGTGAAAAACTATGAGTCATTCATCACTGTCTTGGAATTTAATCTCTGCCATAACCCCTGCATTCCCTCTTCAGGCTGACGGCATCTGAGAGCATAACAACATATTTCTCGGCAATAGACTGTTGAGGACAGTTCTTGTCATTATCGTCCATAACATAAATCTGACAGCAATTGAAAATTACACAGGAAGAAGTTTATCAAATCTGATACACTTCTGAGAATATCATTTTATCAATAGTAGCAATTATTTAATACTTGAGAATACATACATACATACATACATACATACTGAGTAGAAAAATGTTCTAAAGACTCATTGAAAGGTAATGGATGAAGAGTCAGTGATTTCACAAGCTCTAATTTGATTGATTGACTTTATGCAATTTCATTTTTGTATACAAGCAATCTTTGCAAAATATTTGAAATTTAGTTAAAGGCTCTTAGTTGAAAATTATTTAAATATCCACATACTATGTATAGCTGTATATTTTTTTTTAAATAGCCTGTACTTTTGGATGCACACAAATTCTAATTGTACATTTTCTCCAATTTTTCATTCCACTGTTCAAACAGTGACTTGCGACCTGATAAAGTTGAATGTTATTGCATAGAGGTGTAAATCTTTACTTGCCTCATGATTCAATTTGATTATGATTCACAGGGTAACAATTCGATTATAAAACGATCACGATGCATCTTTTCCTCTCAATCTTTTATTACTTGCTTTTTTCCCCAGTGATCTTATTGGTTAATTGATATTGGTTATTTTTGGTTATATTTGCACCAACTGTTTACGTTCACTTAAGACATAACCGACAATGTTCACGTGAATACTCGGCAAGACAGATATTTTGAAATAATTCTGTGTGTATCTGACAGTCGGCATTCTGTGGCCACGTTTCGGCTGTGTCAGGTTTGAAACGTTAACTTTGTCAGTTAAGGTTTAAATTTTTTTTTTTTTTTGGCTTATTGCACTTAATACCTGTTTAACATCAAGCATTTCCTGCACTTTATTTTCACATTCAAGCATGTTCTTTTCTTAAAAATCGAAACATCAGATGTAAGTGCTTCCTAAGGACATATGCAACTTTTTATTAATGTATAATAAGAGTATCCTCCACATGCAGTATCGTTTGCATCAGCGTCGCGATGTATCATACAATAAATTATATTGCACAGCTCTAAAGCTAAGCCAACAGCACATCCTTGCAACCGTGAAATTTAATTTTTGTCTGTCAGCATGCATGGAGCTTCAATAGGTGTCAGTTTTTGACCAAATAATCTTTAATGTGGACCAGTCCATTTTTAATTTATTTAAAGGTGTGTGTATACAAGACAGCAGGCTAAAGAAAGAATTGAGGAAGGACTCAGTTACTAACCTTCATCTGAGTTTGAGCAAATGCAATCTGCTGTGGTTGAACTGAGGTACGACTTCATTTCTGAGTTCAAGCCCAGAGCATCATTTTAATTAACCTGTTCCATTCTCATTTTCCAAGAGGCTTTGCGAGATTAAAATTAACCTCTTTGGAAATAAGAGACTGGCACATATTAATTACCTAATCAATGTAATCAAGCATTTGTTTAGAAAGCAGGGCATGGAGACGTCATACCAATTTTTAAACCTGCTATTTAGGCAAGGCGAGGCAAGTTTATTTAGCACATACACAATGGTAATTCCAAGTGCTTTACATAGAAAAGGAATTTAAATAATACAATAACAATAAAAGCAGAGAATAAAAATGGTTAAATAAAAGTTATAAAAAGAATTTAAAAAATTAAAAAAGATTACATAGATCAATCAGTCGGACAGTGGCTCTAACTGCCGGAATCTCTAAGTTCGGGCGCCCCTCTGAATGAAAGAATCGGAGAGCTTCAGTTCATGGGACACATTAATAACAACTTTCAGGCTTATTTCAACACCTTCCGCCTCCAATGGCTTCCAGTGTTAAACTTATAATGGCAACTAACACACAGACTAAGACTAAATCTGGTGATTGGTTTTTTAGTCATGAGATGTAATCACTGATTCTTTTTTATTTTCTCTAAAATAATTGACTAAAACCACATAACCATTCCATTTATTAACAATCTGAACACCACAGAGAGCCTCTAACCTCAAAAAGGCCCATCTGCTGTTATTTTTTTGGTTTCTAGTGTTTAGAAGCACCTGTCTAATTGACCATTATTCAATTTACTGCTACATTTTCAGTTACGAGTAATAGTACCATGAGTCATACAGAAAAGAGGTTGGCTGTTATCTTTCCAAGGCCAAGTGAAAGTATTTAAAGAAATGTAGGAAATTAAGAAAAGGACATTGTGTTTTGCTCTTTGTAAAGATATTTTTACCTTGCCATTGGATGACCATCCAATCGGTTATTTCCAAGTAAACCCAAAGACCTTGGTTAATTGGTTCAGGTGCATTTAAAGGTGCCCTAGAATCAGAATTTGACGGCATAGTTGAGTTCAGTAAATGGAAAAGACATACATTAAGTCATACATGAGTTTCAAACCCCATTGTTTCCTCCTCCTTATGTAAAACTCATTTGGATCTCAACATAATACCGACTGTTACGCAACAGTCGGGACCATTAATATGTATGACCCCAATATTTGCATAATGCCAGCCCATTCAACGTATTAGACAAGGAAAGGCAGTATTAACGGCTGGATCTGTGCACAGACAAGGTAAGCAAGAACAACAGCGAAAAATGGCAGATGGAGCAATAATAACTGACATGATCCATGATAGCATGATATTTTTAGTGATATTTGTAAATTTTCTTTCTAAATGTTTCATTAGCATGTTGCTAATATACTGTTAAATGTGGTTAAAGTTACCATCGTTTCTTACTGTATTCACGGAGACGAGAGTCGTTGCTATTTTCATTTTTAAACACTTGCGGTCTGTATAATTCATAAACACAACTTCATTCTTTATAAATCTCTCCAACAGTGTGTAATGTTAGCTTTAGCCACAGAGCATAGCCTCAAACTCACACAAAATCAAACGTAACCATCTAAATAAATACTATACTCACATGATCCGACGCATACATGCTGCATGCATGACGAACATCTTGTAAAGATCCATTTGAGGGTTATATTAGCTGTGTGAACTTTGTAAATGCACTGTATTATAGTCGAGAACTCGTGGGGCAGAGGAAGCGCATCTCTTAAAGGGGCCGTGCTGAAAAAATCAGTGCATAGTTAATGATGCCCCAAAATAGGCAGCTAAAAAAATTAATAAAAAAAAAATCTATGGGGTATTTTGAGCTGAAACTTCACAGACACATTCAGGGGACATCTAGGATTTATATTACATCTTGTAAAAAAACAATCTAGGGCACCTTTAATTAGATGGAACTAAACTCTGTATAAAAAAAATATCTAACCTGAAGCAACCATGATTTATTTTGTTTTGTTATTATGTTTTGGTTTTGTTTTGTTAGTATGTAGTAGTTAGAATTTTTACTGTATTGAACCATAGATTCTTTTTATTTGAACAGCGAACTTTTCTTGTCTAGATTTGTCCTTAGGTTTTCATCAGATAGCAGAATCTTTATCCAGTATGCACCATTATCCAATATGTGGGGGAATAATACCTTGATCACAAATGCAAATATTCTTTTAAAAACCCTCAGAAAATGTCTGAATGGTGTAAATGTTTCCAGCATTTGGCACAGCACATTCTTGCCTTATCTGAAGAACTGTCTCGATCATTTTCATGCTGAAGGTCACAAATACATCAACACAATTCCCATTGTCCCATGGGGTCCTGGTGACATTTATGAGAATGAACATCCAACTGTTATTCAGAAAGCAGAGTAAACACCCTTTATCTTCAGCAATGCAACAGTTCTTCTTAAATTGTTGTACAGTTGTACAGCTCTGACGCTCCTGTGCTGCCCACGATAAGCCACAGTGATGTGTCTTTAATTGATGGGCAATCATTAATCTGAGAATGATGGGAATTGCACCTGGGCAGGATGAGGGGATTGGGGTTAATTGATTTTTGTGGGCAGCTAGATAATTCCTGGCTTCTCTCTTCGGCTCTGACATTAAAGGGTCGTGAATTTCAGCATGAAGTGAAAGAGTGATTCAGACTTTTGGTTTGAACTGCCATATAGATCTGAATAAGATCGTGCCAAACAACAAAACGGATCTTATACACCTTTTTCCTTCAAGAGAATAATGTAACACTTGGTATTTTAATGTTCAGACTTCAAGCGAATAACATAGCACTTGGTATTTTAATGTGACATGGTATCACAAGAATATCTTTGGTAAGAGCTCTTTTCAGTCGCTGCATTCTTTCCCTCCTGATTATATCTTTTCCCTTTGTATTCTGCTGTAACATTATGAAAATGCTGCACATTTGTTCTCCCAATTTAATTCACAATAAATTCCATTAATAATTCACTGGAATAAACTAAGAATCTAGTTTTTCTCCCCCCCATAGATGATTTAAAATGTAATCGTCTTCCCCTTTTCACTTCTAATCCTTATCAACAGTGTTAATATTTACTAAATTGTATTTACTAAATACAATATTTATGTCAAAATTGCAGAAAGCACTTTGTAATATCACTCGATGCTAGAGTTAATGGACATTTTTGATAAGACAGGCTATGTTAAATATATTACTACAGTGATATTTAATGGTCCATGATATTGCTGCGGAAAGAATCAAGCTTTTGGGGTTATCTATGGTCTGTTGAAAGTACTTTGTTAATGCTTTTACTCACTTTTATGTAGGGGTGTAACGATACATCGTTATATTGAGATATCGGCAATATAAAAATGCAACAATATATCTTGTTGATGTAAAGGATATGATTCGCGATACAGAGTTAGTTTTGTCCAGGGCTCAGCTTACTGTATTTATAAGGTATAATTCATCCAAAAATGTAAAGTCTGTCATCATTTACTCACCCTCATGTTATTTCAAACCTATAAGATTTTTCATTCAACTTCCAAACACAAATGAATATATATATATTTTTAATAAGGTTTTATGAGAGATTTATGTCCAGCCATTTAAAGTCTATTCCATTATTTAGTTCATCGTTATCTCCTACATATATACTCCCTGTTCTGTTCAGTCCTTTGTCGGTTATTGCCTTTTTGTAATGTTTATCTCCTGCATTCAGTCAGTTTTGAATATATTCCTATTTGGTGCGTGTTCTAAGACACCAAACCATTACAATCCCTACTTTTAAGTTTCCTTTTAATGTTTGATGGGTTGGTAGGTGAGTAGAATAATGCCACTTCATTAGACCCAGCTTTTAAAAAAAGTGTATTATTGCATTTATAGAGTCTTTTGCTGATTGTTTGCAGATTATTGGAAATTACTCCCATAATTTGCGTAAAATTGTCGGGCATAGGAAAAAGGTAGATAAAAAGTAATGAAATTGTAGTGGGTCTGGGCAATAAATATGTTTTAGTCTTATGGTATGGTCTTGATCAGTAGAATTTAGCCAACAAATTTCATCACTGATAAAGAAACTTATAGTGAAACATCCTTCAACAGTCCAGTTACTGTTGAAGCCTGTTTTATTCCTGACAGAAAACAATAGAAGGTAATTGTAAGATGTAGTTTAAATAAGAAATAAACGTAGTATTTGAAAAAATAATGTCACAATTATGAGAAACTGCCACAATTAAAAGAAATAAATAAAAACAGCCACTTTATTAGGTACACCTTGCTAATACCGGGTTGGGCCCATTTTTGCCTTTGTAACTGCCTTAATTCTTCATGGCATAGATTCAGCAAGATACTGGAAACATTCCTCATAGATTTTGGTCCATATCGACATTACAGCATCATGCATTTGCTGCACATTTGTCGACTGCACATCCATGATGTGGATCTCACATTCCACCACATCCCAAAGATTCTTTATTGGACTGAGATCTGGTGATTGTGGAGGCCATTTGAGTATAGTGAACTAATTTTCATGTTCAAGAAACCAGTTTGAGATGATTTGAGCTTTGTGACATGGCGTGTTATCCTGGAAGTAGCCATCAGAAGATGGGTATACTGTGGTCATAAAGGGATGGACATGGTCAGCAACAATATTTAAGAAGGCTTTGGTGTTTTGAATGATGCTCAATTGGTACTAAGGGGCCCAAAGTGTGCCAAGAAAAATACCCCACACCATTACACCAACAGCACCAGTCTGAATTGTTGATACAAGGCAGGATGGATCTTTTCATGTTACACACCATATTCTAACCCTACCATCTGAATTTCATAGCAGAAATCAAGACTTATAAGACCAGGCAACAGTTTTTCCAATCTTCTATTGTGCAATTTTGGTGAGCCATGCTAATTGTAGCATCAATTTCCTGTTCTTAACTGACAGGATTGGCACCCAGGGTAGTGTGGTCTTCTGCTGCTGTAGCCCATCGGCTTCAAGTTTTGACTCTTCTGCAGACCTTGGTTGAAACAAGTGGTTATTTGAGTTACTGTTGCCTTTCCATAAGTATCAAACTTGTCTGGCCATTCTTCTAGGACCTTTGGTATCAACAAGGCATTTTAGCTACAGAACTGCTGATCACTGGATATATTCTCTGTAAACCCTAGAGATGGTTGTGCGTGAACCGCTAAAAATTCCAGAAGTCATTGCAAGCGGAGAGGTTTGCACTGAGTTATGACATCTGTGTTATGTTTATGTGAAATGGATGGTGCTGTCCCACTGCCTAATATTTGTTGAATGGTCAGTTGAGCAACAAGATCACTGTGTCCTACCTAGTTCGTTCCTTTGATGTAGCCTGGCAAGACCAGTTTCCAGAAGAACGCAGGTCCATTCTTAAAATTGAGAAATAGCCCATGTCTTCAGAGTTGCTGCCATGTGATTGGCTGATATTTGCTTTAATGAGCAGCTGAACAGGTGTACCTGTTAAAGTGGCCGGTGAGTGCATAGTTAAAAATATTTTGATGTTGGTCTGTCTGTCAGTGTCAACTGATAAGGAATGCTGTAAGAGAATGTGGTGCTCGTACTCGGATTAAAAAAAAAGAAAAAAAAAAACGATAAGAGGGCTAAACTGAGCTTTTTGGTGCCATTGCTTATATTTGTATGGCAAAAAAGTAACATTACATCACAAAAAGACATGTACCTGTAATTATTCTAAAAGGAAAGTACTGGTTAAAAAAATAACAAAAAAACTATCAATCAGACAATAGATGGTATGCAGACAATAGATAGTTTTCATCACTGCAAACCCTAAATGGCCTTTTCTGACTCTGAATATCTGAATATGAGTCACTGGTCATATTCAGATGATATTTTCTGATGATATTTTCTGATGATATTGTGTTATTCAAAACCATGACAATACACTCTGTGCTTTGAGTGACAGTTTTTTTAGCAGCCACGTCAGTGGGTGAACATGGTTCATAAATAGTGGGATCAGCTACTGTCATGAGAATCAGTGAGTGCATGTCATCACTTGAAACGTCATTGCTGACATGCTGCAGCAGATGCAATTATTTGCAAATTAGGATTCTAATTTTCCTGTTTAATTAAGTGATTAAAGTGAGTGTTAATTAACATATGCACATGCACACATCTGCCTACACTTTCACACGCACACAAAATTTACTCACAGTGGTTTTTAGTAATTATGAATCCTGCAGGAGTCAGTCTAATGGCCACTGCCTTTGAATCTCTCTCTCTCTGTCTCTCTCTCTCTCGTTTTCAGCTAATTGCATGTTTTTACTTTGGCTCTTTATTTCTCCTCTTTGATTTCTATCACCTTTTTTCCCATTTCATACTAAGTGTAAAATTGAGTTTCTGAGTTTGTGAAATGTCAAGAAATAATCATCAGTGACGTCAGAAATAATCATTTGCGTAACTGACTCCGAGTATTCCATGTTACGTCTGTTGTGATGTTAAATAGCTTGTAGCATGTCAGTGGGAAACTTACAGCTCATATATTATTCTCTTAGGTAGTTACAGATGCAGTGTTTTGACTGAACCACTTCTACTTCTGCTGCATGAGAGATGAGAACACATTTTTACAGTTTTCTGGGTCTTGAAAGAGTCTGCATTTGCAATAGATTTCCTGTCTGGATGCATTTAAATATGCATTAAGGAATGCGTTTCCCTCACATATCACACATGCACACTTCAATAAGCCGACAGAGAGCAGGTTAATGCGTTTACATGCCATGTGACATCGGGGTAAGAGCCAAAAAACAACCTGTTCCGACCTGTTTATGCTTAAGCCGTTTATGACCTTACTCCGATAAAAGAAAACGAGTTGGCGCGTTTACATTACCATGTTTGTTGTCGGCTTATTAAGCATAATCGGCTTAAGAATGTGCATGTTAACGCATTCAAATAACTCTTTTCTATTTTAATACTGTATTTTAAAATGTAATTTATTCTTGTGATGGCAAAGTTGAATTTTCAGCATCATTACTCCAGTCTTCAGTGTCACATGGATCATTCAGAAATCATTGTAACATACTGATTTGCTGCTCAAGGGACATTTCTTCTTATCATCAATGTTAAAAACAGTTGTGCTACTTTAATATTTTGTGGAAACAGTGATTTTTTTTGTTGTTGTTGTTGTTTGTTTTATTTATTTATTTATTTTTATTTAGCATTTGATGAATAGTGTCACGGTGGGTTGCAGGAAGGCAGACGAAGACGAAGGTAATAAATCCAAAACGAAGGTTTAATGACAATTCCAACAGGCAGGCAAGCATGTAGCAACACATGCTAACTTAGACGGTGAATAGACAGGGAATGAATGTGAGGGACCAACTTATAAGGCAAACATAAATGATGATGAATAGAACACAGCTGATACATATGAACTAATAATGACAGTAACCAAGGAAACGGACAAGTGGTGGGAAACTGAACAAAGGAACGTGACAAATGAAAACAAACTGGATTAATAAAGGATCAATGTCTTGCAAAACAATGTTAATTTGACAGAAATAAACATTTATTTTTAGTCAGTCTTTTGACTAAAATACCATTTATAAGATCCTAAGATTTTAGTCATCTAAATCCACAATAGCTTTAGTCACAATTTTTGTGTGTATTTTGTTAGATTAGATGCAAAAGAGTACTTCATTCAGCACTTATGGAAAAAAACGGAGCTGGCATCGCGTAAGTTAAGCCTTTTCTGTAAGTTGAATAGGTAAGGTGTAGGCTTAAGCTTTTTGAACTGCAAGAGTTTTACACTTTCTTCATAAGTTGAATACAGATGGCGGTCATAGCTTGTTAAATATGGATTTTCTTTTTTACACAAACACATCGCTTATTAACCCCCCGGAACCGTGTGGAGTACACCTTTATGATGGATGGATGTGGATGGAAGCACTATCTTCAGCTTCATACTCGTTAGTCTTGCTCACTGCCATTATAAAATGCATCAGGATATTTATTAATATATCTCCGAGAGTGTTCATCAGAAAGAAGAAAGTCATATACACCTAGTCTGGCTTGAGGGTGAGTAAAGCTTGGGGTAAATTTCATTTGAAAGTGAACTTATCCTTTAAAGGATCTGCTGCTAACATCTTGGTTCAGGGGTCTAGTGGAGTCCATGTCTCGACGGATGTTATTTCTGATTGGAGTATATCACACACACCCCTAGTCTGTGGTGTTTCACACTTCAGTCAGAGTTCCCAACTGCTTGTATCTGAAATTCATTGGTCGTCAGCTTTTTTTGACATCATGTTTTCATTGCAGCTTTACTGGCTTAGACTTTTCCACAAATAGTCTAAATAGTCTAAAATCATCTTTCTCCAGTTAGCCTTATAGGTGAAGTGTGTAATTTTTTTGATGTTATAATCTCCTGTCCTTGCGTAATATTTTACTGTATGGTAAGTCACTTTGAGTTGATTTCCCTGAAAAGTGTTAATGCTTATAAAAGACACTTTAAAGAACCCTTCAAATAGAATTGGGCACTGGTAAAAAAAAAAAAAAAAATTACACAATAATGCAATATTTTCCATTTTAAATGTTGTTTGCAACATTCAAAGAATGTTCTGTGCTCTCTGCAGTCAATATGGAGAAGCATGCTTCTTGGTGATGGTGCCAGATGGTGTAGTTACGGCCAGAGGGGGCCACAGGGCCATGATAACCACTCATTGACAACGTTGGCTCAACAAATGACTGGTATTTGGGGCTGGACTATCTGTTTACCTACCAGTTTGTCAGGAGTATACAAAAGCAAATTGTTACACAGCATATTTTTTTGTGACCCAACTGGTGATAAAATTACACATTTCACCTTTCATCTGTTTTATTAAGTTCAAAATCTTAAAACCATGACAGCTAGGCCTGGGCATCAACACAGATCTTCATTTGGTTTTATTCAGTATCGATTCATTTGGATATATATTTTTCTTCTTCTTTTTCTTAAGGAAAGAAAATCTCAAAAAATGCTGTAAACCAGGGGTTCTCAACTCTGGCCCTCGAGGTCCACTTTCCTGCAGAGTTTTGCTCCAACCCTAATCAAACACACCTGAACAAGCTAATCAAGGTATTTAGGATTAAAACCGCTTTAGGTATGCCTCTAAGTTTATCTCCCCAAAAAATTGAACATTCTAGTATGCAGGGAGGGAGACCAAAGGCTGTTTTTTTTTTTTTTTTTTTTTTTAATGGATGTCAGAATGGAGGAGAGGTTTTACTATGCTGAATAAACTGCTTTTGTGAGAAAACGGCTTATCATTCAATGAATCGACAGCCTATCAAGTAATCTTCAAACATATTTGCCCTTAAACATTTGTTTTGGATTGATATCTTTTTATAGTTTACACAGAAAAAAAAAAAGTTTTATAAGAAGTCACTGACAATTTTTTGACAATTTCACCATTTTAAAAATTTAGCCTTCCAAGGTAACAAAAAAAAAAAAAAAAATGACAGGCCATTTAGGCCAAAGTAGGATCCCATAAACTGATACTCATGCATATCATATCATATATCTCTTCAGAAAATTTGGACTAAACCACTCAATTCATATCGATTAGTTTTGCAATCTCTTTATGAACTTTTTGATGCATCAAAGTGGTAGTTGCTTAGCTGCCTGGAGGGACAGAAAGCTCTCAGATTTCATCAAAAAAAAAATCTTTATTTGTGTCCCGAAGATGAGCAAAAGTCTTACGGGTTTGGAACAACATGGGTGAGTAATTAATGACAGGATTTTCATTTTTGGGTGAACTATCACTTTAATTCAGTACTCGCGCACTGTGTGACAGGCTTTTAGTGTGAGTGCGCTTCAGGTGTTCGCACTCAGAACATTTCGTGTTATAACTACTAGTAAAGAGGATGTGATGATATGTGATGTGCCCTCCATGCTGCCTCTTGACTTGAACTGAGGCGCTACAGTGATTTGTCACATTTAAAAAGTGCCAATTAAATTTCATGATAAAATTTACATAATTTGAAAAACTGACACTTTTCTTATCAAAAGATACAAAGCTCCAAGCTTATTGTGATTATTAGATGGCAGGTATGCTACTAGTAATAAAAACAGCACAGAAAAAAAAAAAGATTGATTTAAAAACGATTAATTGAAATTGTCAATCCAGCCCAAATGACAGTGTAACCAAACACAAAGGCTTGTGGATTCCTACACTACCGTTCAAAAGTTTGGGGTCAGTAAGATATTTTAATGATTTAAAAGAAGTATCTTCTGCTCACCAAGCCTGCATTTATTTGATTAAAAATACAAACAAAAACAGTAATATTGTGAAATATTATTCCAATTTAAAACAGCTGTTTTCTATGTCAATATACAGTAAAGTGTAATTTATTCCTGTGATGCAAAGCTGAATTTTCAGCATCATTACTTCAGTCTTCAGTGTCACATGATCCTTCAGAAATCGGTCTAATGATGATTTGATGCTCAAGAAACATTCACTATTATTATCAATGTTGAAAACAGTGTACAAATTTTTTTCAAAATTCTTCGATGAATAGAAAGTTCAAAAGAACAGCATTTTAAATAGAATATTTTCTAACATAATTGTCTTTACTGTAACTTTTGATCAGTTAAACTCATACTTGATGAATAAAAGTATTGATTAATTTTATTTCTATCCCCCAAAAATAAAATTAAAATTCTTACTGACCCCAAACCTTTGAACGGTAGTGTTTAATGTTACAAAAGATTTAAATTTCAGACAAATGCTGTTCTTTTGAACGTTCTATTCATCATAGCATCATGAAATAAAAATCTAAATAACTGTTTTCAACATTGATAATAATCATAAATGTTTCTTGAGCATCAAATCATCATATTAGATTGATTTCTGAAGGATCATGTGACACTGAAGACTGAAGTAATGATGCTGAAAATTCAGCTTTGATCACAGGAATAAATTACACTTTACTGTAAATTGGAATAATATTTCACAATATTACTGTTTTTGTTTGTATTTTTAATCAAATAAATGCAGGCTTGGTGAGCAGAAGATACTTCT
Source organism: Chanodichthys erythropterus (assembly GCF_024489055.1). Taxonomy (NCBI): domain Eukaryota; kingdom Metazoa; phylum Chordata; class Actinopteri; order Cypriniformes; family Xenocyprididae; genus Chanodichthys; species Chanodichthys erythropterus. The sequence goes on along the minus strand of NC_090238.1, from coordinate 21,664,250 downwards.
TTTAAAACATAAAAAAATCGTACTGAACCCAAACTTTTGAACGGTAGTGTATATTTCATGGGTTTTACATTCTGAATTCATTACCAGAGCCATGATGAATAGTACTGAAGCTGAACAAAAACTCTATAGAAAGATCCTCAGAAGCTATGTCTCCTTGGTGACGGCCATGGACTTGACCCAGTCTGACAGTCATAGGAATCAGAAAAGTGCAATAGTGACCCGGCCTTAACCGGCTGCTTAACCTCCATCATATCAAATTTCACCTCCCACGGGACTGACAGTGATATAATGGTGATGTGTGTGTTTGTGTGTCTGCAGATAATGAAAACAGGTTAATGTGTTTTTTTTGAGTGTGTGTTCACTGGATAAACCAAGTGGGTTGTGTGTGCATTTTGATGCATCCCTCAAGCTACCTTCCAGGCTTTAGGTGCTATTATTATAGAGATTTTGACCGTACTTTTTTCAGAACCCTTATCAAACATGGCAATCAAACACAATCATACAAACAGTATCGCCACAAATATATAATTTTTCCAGCTAGTGTGGATGATGAGGTTGATAAACTGCCCTCTGGATCTAGCCTGATGAAAATTTCATCTGCTTCACTGATTCTGACCATTTGGTGAATTAATTATTATTCTATTCCTGTCTTTGTGTTTATTAAATGCAAAGTGATGAACAGAATAACAGATGTTTCTATAATGATTAATTTGAATGGATGATTAAAATATGCATCAGATGTGTTTGTTGACGCAGTGTGACTTGCTAAGATTTGATCCAATGAATGAACAAAGACCTGTTTATCCACAGAGCTGTAATTTGAAGTTTGAGCTGCATAATTGTACTTATTTCTTGTGTATTTTGCCTTAAGCATTACATACTTTTTTACGGTACACATAATTACATTTAATGCCAGTTAATTAACTATAATTGCTAGTCAGCTGTAAGTAACTTACTGTAGGCAATTATCAAATTTCAATTATGTGATTGACCTTGTGGAAAAAATGGTCTCTATATAGCATCCATAGATGCAAGCCACTACTATAAAGCTTTGTCCTACACCTGGACATCAGATTTAATATGGTTTAGGTCCTTTTTCAGTCAAATACATCTAAAATGGCTAATCATGGTTTCACTTGAACAACTCAGCGGGAAGCTATTGGCAACTTGCAAATCACTCCTTGCAAAAATATGCAAGATTTAATCCATGCATAGTAGAGAGGGAATGTACTGGGGAGGAAGGGGAAAATCGCAATTATGGTCCAAGTTTTGGCTCCTTCCCACTGGTCTTTTGGGTTGCTATGGAAACAATGAGCACTAATTGCTTGGATGCTGGGGATATCTTTTGAACAACTATCAAGTTTGTGCGTGGGGTGTGTGTATGTGTGTGTGTTTGTGAGCACTAAACTCCTGACAATTTGACACCACATGCCAAGGCTTATTTTAAGCTAAAAAGCACAGTTGAGTAAATTTTGTTAATTTGTGTAGTGCATCTGATAGCATTTTTAAATGTACTGAAGTAAATTACTTGCTTGAGATGACAAAACAAGTTCCTTCTGCAGAGGAACGAGACTCATGTGTTACTGTAGTTTCCAAAGACTGTATATTCTTGACTCAAAATCCAGACTGTTGCTATAAAAACTTCTTTAATCCAATCAGGCATGCAAACTAAGTGGGAGGAGAACCTAATAAAACAGACAGCAAAAGTGTACATAGCTGTTATGAGCACACACAAACAGCTGCAATTTCTCTCTGTTTTACAGGGTGTCGACTTAACTGTAATTGTTTTCTCACTGTGAGGAATTAGTAATCTCAGTCTCTTTCCTTCTGTCTGGGATAATTCTGTCCTTGGGATGAATAGAGAGAGGTTGAATTGTCTGTGCGGCAAACACTACCTATATAAACTTCAAGATCACAATCTCGATTCAAACACCCACGTGATTTCATTCCTAAATGCAAAATCACAGCGGAACAACATTCTGGTGACACACAGAAAGCAGTTGTGTAAAACAGCTTCACAAACAGTCTTTTCAACCACACGGTATTGTTATTTCTGTGTTACAAATTTTATAAGTACTGGGATAAAAGTTTGTAGTTCAGATAGGAACACTGATGTCTATAGAAAGCGATCATAATAGAGCAAAAGTAACTTGGCACTTCACTAGGTGGCGACAATACTGTAAAAAAATTATTTGTCATTGAATCATTCAGTCATTCAGAAATTCGTTCAAAAACACTGATTCATCCAGTAATGAAACAAGTGAAGTCTTTACGAGTGAGTCATTGAATCATTCATTCAAACCGATTTTTTAAAAATGCCCCTGTTATGCTTTTTCTAATATTATCTTTCATGCAATGTATAATAAGGCTGTCTGTGAATGTAAACAATCTGCAAAATTGTGAAGCTGAAAGTGCAAGATATATAAAATTGTCTCTCAAAAGGAAGAGTCGACTCTGAACCACTTAAACGAGTCGTCAGGAATTCGAATCCCACTTCCGTGATGGCTAAACGTCAATGGGTAACACATTTGCCTAATGCCCATCTATGTTCTACATTGTCTGCCTGCGAACAACATGACCCACCTTCAAACACTGAAGCTGCCTGGTTCGTATTGTGTACATGTCGAGAATACGCTGCTTTTTGCTGTTCAAAAGCAAATTCTCTTTGTAAACACTTCCAAAGGATGAGGATGTGAAGAGTCAGTGGTTAAAATTACCACAGCGATACAACAACAGTATAACCTCTTGATGATGGCTTCTCAAATATTTGTGAGGTCTAAATGGGATTTACAAAACACTTATCCATTAAAGATTAAGTATGATTAATTATTGATGTATATATTTTCTACCGAGTGTTCAAAATGCGTTTTATATTGTGTAGCCTATGTCTCCGGTTAACTGGCTAACTCAGGCTCAATAAGCGGTAGACCAATCACAACAGAATGTGCAATCTAGCCAATCACAGCAGAGCAGGCTTGCAGAAAGGAGGAGTTTAGAGAGACTGAAGCATTGGAATGAGTTGTTCGAAAATCAGTGGAAAAATGTGGTAATGTGCAATGTAAATTATGAGAAAATGAATGTGTTTTTTTACCTCTGATGCATGTACACCTGATTTAGGAGACCTAAACAAAATTAGGAACCTTTAATATAGCATAATAGAGGCACTTTAAATAATTCATTCAAATTAATTAAACATTTTAAATAGACTACAGCAATTAACATTTTGTTAAACTAAATTACACAAACTTTATTTTAAAAAAGTTGGATGCATGATATATCAGTGCCTTGTCGGTAACTGACTGTTTTTCATTTGTATTTTTTATTGGTATTTTAGCAAAATATTGGTGGACATTAGATATTTAATTATTCAAAATTTCTCACCATAATTTTACATTTAGAGCATCATCTAACATTTAAATTATTATTATTTTTCGAAAAAACTAATAATTTACATGTAAAAATTATTTTTATTTAAATGTAATCTTTAGCAATTTTCAATATCTATTCATACATACATACTGTACATATTAAACTGTATGTATATAATGTAATAATTTCACTTTAGTAATGTTTTATTCTTAATTTGTTTCAACAAAATATTATAGAATTCAATCTGCTTCAGCCATAATTTTAAAATCAGTGCATCCCTTAAAAAAATACTAAACATTTTAGTATAAACCATGCCAGTTTAACCTAGCAATACATGTTATTTGAATAGTATAAGCCGAGGAAGAAGTGCCATTGTTCATGTTATTGCCCTGATTCTGATTTTCCTTTCATTTGTCCCGGTGTCTCTCCCGGTATCTCTTGCAGACTCTTCACAGTGGTTATTTCTCCAGGGATTTAGCTGTATTAGCTCAAATAAACCTTTGACTCCGTTCATTTATAAGGGAGCTCACAGCAATCGTTCTCAATCTACCATCAGTGAGTGTGTTTGTGTCTGCATTGATCACTCTAAATGTCCTTCTCATGTGGATACATGGTTTCAAAGCCTTAAAGGAAGTACCAAGTTATCTCATGTTCTGATCCTCTTTACATTTTACCAATTACAGCAAAGAACAGTGATCTGAGAACAAAGCATCACTGCATTATCTTCTGGAAGCTCCAGACGGGGATTTGAAGTAGTCAATGAGTGAAAGCAACACTTCTTATATGTCATACATCATCTCTAAAAGATCTTGTTAACCCCAAAGAAATCAATCTTTAAAACAATTCCTTTTTGTTCTGTGAGGAATGCGTATTATGGTGTCAGAGGGGATGCATGTCATTTCAGATTGACCCTAAACAGTTGCACTTAGTGCAGAATAGTCTTTGAAGTCTCTGAAGAGTTGGTCTCTCACAAGTTGCGCTGTTGTACTGCTGTGAAGCTGTGGCGTACATGAGTGGAAATCAGAGAACAAACAGACAGCGCTCTCTGTTTTCCTTCTCTTCTCTACCCCTCTCTCTTTCTGTCTGTCCGCTTGCTTGGTTTTTAATTGGGCTCACTGCGTGCATCCCTGGAGAGCTGTGCGCTGTGTGGGTGAATCTTGGAGTGAATCATAGTAATTTAGGAATTTGGGCTTGTGTATGTGTGATTGTGTGTGTGAAAGAGGTTAAATGTTTGTACAAGTATGTCCTTAAATGATTATGTTTAAGAGTGTCTTTCTGTTGAATGTATGTGTGGAATAAGACTGTAGCGCACATCCTGTTTAACAAAAGCTAATGGTGGCATTGGGGTTTTAGTATATAACAGCAGGAGACTTTATTCAAGATGGCAGCATGTAATAACATTTACATGTAGTCATTTAGCAGATACACATCCAAAGCGACTTACAAAAGAGAAACATCACAAGCAATTTATCAAACAACACTCAGTATGAGTTTTTAAGTTTCTAAGCTAACTAGAGGAAAGAAAATGTATTTCTGTTAAAATGCCTGTGGTTATGGTCGTTAAGGTTAAAGCAGGGTTAGATTAAGACAGGATTAGGCCTTAGTTAAATTAGGATATTTAAGTAGCTTTTCTGAACCTGCTTTATGCCAGGTTCAGACTACATGATAATTTTGTTGGTTACGATAGTCACTGTCTCAGATTATACGATTTTGACTCCTAAAATCGTGTCATGCCGTGGACAAGAAACATGACAGCCACAAGAACATTGCGGCAAAATCAGGCTAGAAAATACATTATGCCCGGTTCAGACTACAAGCTTTTACCCCAATTATCCCACGATTTGCTTGACGTGGGGTGTCGTGGGGATTCGTAAACGACAATTGGCGTTGGGACGCAAGATTTGATAGTTTCAGCTCGTGTAGTGTGTCAGTGGATGACAACCGATTTCGCTTCTGCGATGCTTCACGACATCATGACAGAAAGACTAGCATGTTACATTTTTTTTCTTGGCCATCCACATGTGACACTGGCCAGTAGAAGCACAGAAGTGCCTTCCTACATGCTTTCAAATATGCCGAAACGAAAGAGAGACAATGGCATCGTTCTTGCTAGGTGGAGGAAATGTTTGTGGAGCTATGGTAACAATACTTCTGCGTTACTGATATTTCCTCGAGGGACTAAGTTACAGCGATAGTGTGAAAAAAGGTCAATAACACATGTTACCTCAGTTCTCTTTGGAGGAAATCCAAATATCAATGTAGGGCTGGGCGATATGTCGCATGAGATTGTCACGCGCATTTCGTCAGTAAAGCCGGTTCCCTGATTACCGCTAAATCACAATCACCTGCTTTCAAATGAAGCGGCATTTAATAGACAGAGCCGTATAGTTCACTGACAAGCCACGCAATATCGCGTTCATTGTCGAAGGCGATTCATCTGCAATAATGAACGCGTTATTGCGTGGCTTATCAGTGAACTACGGCTCTGTCTATTAAATGCTGCTCCATTTGAAAGCAGGTGATGGCGATTTAGCGGTAATCAGGGAACCGGCTTTACTGACGAAATGCGCGTGACAATCTCATGCCATACATCGCCCAGCCCTATATCAATGCAATCCAGATGTGTTTCCACTGTTGGGCTTTTCTGATGACAAAACAGAGCAAAACACGCTGCTAGTCAATGTTTGTTTACACTCACGGCGCCTTCTGTCAGTCGATGACAGCAAGCATGTGGTTAAAGACGGCATGCAATGAATGGTCAGGTAGCATCGTGTAGTCCGACATATTTCTTGTCCATGACACGACAAGATTTTAGAAGTCAAAATTGTATAATCTGACACAGTGACTATCATGACCGACAAAAATATTATGTAGTCCAAACCAGGCATTACTAGTGTGCATCTTGAGACAAAACATTTTAAGACACGTCAGTGCACGTTGCTTTCAGCTCAAACATGCATTTTAGTATGGGACTAGGCTTTGTGAAACCAGGCATTAGTCTCACATTCTCATGATAATTTGTTGAACAGTCTTTCAGTTGTTACACCCGCTGCAGCTTCCTGTCTCCACTCATACCCTCACTAGATCTCTATCACCTGAATATTGAATATCTATCACAGCTTAGTTCTAGGACTTCACTTCCCGGAATCCTCTGCCCGGACTCGTTATTGGTGCCAACTGTTCGTTGTTTCCTTTGGACTATTTATACACTTTCTGACTGTTCATTCGCTTGTTGTGAAGTCTTCTTAGTGTTTTCTATTCTGGATTACGTTTTGCTTGTTTACTGACCTCTGCCCGTGAATTTACTATCTTTGGATTCCCTGCTGACTCTCTCTCCCTGTTTGACTACTGCATTTGTCTTTATTTCAGTAAACTCTGCACATGGATTGAGAATCTACTGACCAAGAGCCTGCGTTGTGACATCAGTCAAGCTGTGAAATGAGTCTTACTGGAGATGACAGATTAGATTTTTTGCTTTTGTGCCACTGCATCAGTACTAATCAAGTATTGTTAATCTATAACTAGAGCTAAACCTGTCATTACTATTACCTACCATTATTACATGGCTCTCTGGAATACTTGATTTTGATTGGTCAATCAATCTGTCAAATATCTTTGTGTTTTAACCTCTAAACTGTGTAACTGACTGTTGTCCCAGGCACCATATTACCACAACAGCCCCCGTAATGATCACTGTCTTATGACTTTGTAGGACAGTATTCAAGGATCACAGAGAAGTGGGTATGAAATACTCAGCAGTAGAAAAAATCTACAAAATTAAACAAATACAGTAGAGATAGAGAAGACCTGAGTAAGGATATAATCTGGGGGCTGTCAGGGCTGGATTCTCATGAATTTTTCTTTTGTTCTTGTTTGCATTGCAAGTGGGGGTGGTGATGAGTTGGGCAGGGGGTGGGGGTGGGGCGGTAATTATTACTCAGAATTCTTTAGTGGTCTCATTTCTTGCTGTTCTCTAACGTCTGCCTTCACGCTCTCTACGTTTCTTTTTATCTTCCCTTTTTTCTTTTTCTTCTGAACCTGCAATTACAGGGACTTCTTGACTCTTTCTCTCTCTATTGTGAGGTTTTTGAGCTGGAGCACGAGTGCAAAGTGCAAAGCTGTCTTCGTTTCAGCTGAACAGAGGAGGGAAGAAATCTGTTTTAAACAGTTTCAGAAAGTAATTGTCTCTCCCACATTCCTATCGTTCTCTCTCACTTTCTTTCTCCTACTTTGGGATTGAACTTTCCATGTATTTCTCTTCCATTTCTCAGATAGGGGGAAACTCGGAAGGCGAAGACCAAATACATCAGATATGCAGAGCAGAAATTGGACTTTGTTGCTTACAATGCATTTCTTTGTTGTTTAATCAAATAACAAAAATCTCTTTTCAAACCAACTGTTTATTGTCAGCAAAGTCACAAAGATATTTATGTAGCAAAATTTAAAACTACATTTTTTCTGTTTAACAAAAATAGACATGTTTCTTCCTAAGGCTTTACATTTGCACAAAAGAAAACATTTAAACATGTAGTTTTATACATAAACACCCTCAAAGTGTAATAATACTCCCACTTCCAAATATCACAGTCGCACACATACTCGTACGTGCACGCTACAAAAATGAAAACAATACATATTTACTATAGAGTGACATTCAGATATAAATTACCCTGTAGAAATGATTTACTCTTTAAAAATACAAAAATGTGTATGCATATATACATTGACAATGAACAGCATTGTAAAACTCAACAGGAAAATTGGGGAAAGAAAACCTTTTTATCTCGTTCTTTTTCCCCCGTTTAGGTCTTTTGCAAGTATTTTTTTTCTCCTATATCTTGTGGCCAGTGTTCCCACACAGAGAACATTAATTAAATTCACATGACAGCACTTCAGGCACTTGCACAATATTTTCACACATAATTTTCAGAGGCAAGTTAGAAAAAGAGACTGTTAATGCTGTCAGAATTTAATCTAACATTTTTTTTTAAGTCCTATTGTGTTTCGCACTCAATAAATACTTATTTTATCTCCTTTGTACCTTTGGTTTACACAACATGATTTCTCTACAATTCTCTGCTGAAATGAGCTTCTTAATTTCAGATAACTAAAATTCAGTCTTTAGAGGTTTCGTTTTAAATAAATAATTCAATAAAATAAAGGCACCATAAGAACAGGTCTGCCATTTGCTTTGGGACTTCATATCTAAACCCTGAAAATACAATACATGCTACAAAAATATCAAAGCCACATGCCATTGAGTTCCACTAAAACATCATCTAGAAAATATTGTTTCTTATTCTGTTTTGAAAAACTCACAATGTTAGAAGCGATCTTCTGTTTTCTCACATTTGACCATTACTCAATTGAAGTCAAAGCAGTCACCTATTCATAAATCTAAACAGCACTTTATCACTATAACATAAGAGACAAATCAGACCACGATAAATAATAAGTCCAACGGATTCTCTTTGAATGTTGGCTAACTAGCAGCTCTCGTGGATTGCAGCTTTACAGTAGTTTGACTTCAGAATGGATGAAAGAAAGAAAAAAAGAATATATATATATATTTTTTTTAAATCTCTTTTGCTACTAAAATCTCTTGCTACAGTAACATCTTGAATTCTTTTTGAGTTGAGTAATGCAGAGCCTGATATCCCGCTGTCTCTTCTACTTTCATTGTTTTCTCTCCTCCCAGAGTCGAAGCTCTACCTTTGTGATTGTTCATCTCTATAGCAACAGGAGTCCTCAGTCTGTAGGTCTGACTTTGACTTCCCCATCTTTTACGGTTTCCTTAGCTCTCCCAATCTCTCCATTCTCCTGCTGATGCCTGGAGTCATTCAGGGAACTGCGCTTCATGAGTCGATTGATGATGTCACTGCAGGTCTTCCGATACTGGTGTCGCAGAAGAGAGTAGACGAAAGGATCGCATGCAGCTTTGCTGTACGCCAGACTCTTACACAGCACGCCCCAGTATGGATTAAATGGCTCGGTCACAAACAGCTCCACAATCCTAAAGATATGACACAGATATAAGCAAGACATGGTGCAAAGTCCGAAGACCTGATTGTTTACTCTGCAGTTACCAGATTTTCAGTATTTTCTTTGCAATATAGAAGGATATATATTTGTTTTATAAGAGGTAGTGAATGCAGAATAATTTCTGTTTTCAGTTTGGTTATGTAAAGGATCATTTGTGGACTGAAGGACACTAACAATTGCTCTTAATTTGTGTTTTGCTGCAGCTTTTCTTTCTCAAAGCCCGTCAGAGTCAGGGATACACAAGACGGTTCATCCTTTCATCTTCTCTGAGCTCACCAAGGTTATGTAACAAGCCTAATCAGGGGGGCCTTCTTCATTCAGTCAGGTGGACATATATGACCAGTGACAGTAGAACTAGAACTACAGGCATCACTTTTCATAAATTGTAGGATGTTGTAGGGGAGACCGGTTTATGAGAATTTTTCAAATAACCATCCATCCATCCATCCATTAAATGTAGTTTAATACATTTTAATATATATACACGGCCTATAATTAACACTCACCAAGCATCAAATGCGAGTAAAAATCGGTGCTGGCGAATATATGAAACTCTGTCAGTTGCCAGATGGCCGGTAACATTTTTATGAATTCTAACAATGCAATGTTATGAGGAATGTGAACAAATGTGAACGACACACGGGGCAGTTGACGGGTCAATTCTGCATCATCATGAAAATTTAAGCCTTTCTAATGTCAATATTGAAGCGCTAGAACATGTGAAATGGTGCGCTGTGGGAAGTTCAACATCCAAAACATTTGAATCGCGTCTTCAGACAGCTTGCAAATACTAAGTTGAGCTCTCTTCATGCCTTCCTGTGCTTGAACGGACAAATTCACACATAATTGTCAAAAAATACCGTCTCAGTGAGTATCCTAGTAAACATATCCACGTATGTCTTCAGTTGAGAAAAGGCATGATCTATGTGTGCATTCACTCTTAAAGTGACAGCATCCTAAATAATCCTGCTGCGGTCTCCATATGCTGTACATGAAAACTACTGTTAGACCTGCCTGAAAGCACTGTTTATTTCATTTGTATCTTTGTTGCATTGTATTTATTTGTGCTATTGCTTGTAATTTGATAATTTGATCTTATTTTATTACTGTTTACTTGTCTTTAAAAAAATAGGCTATTAAAATTATTTTAGTTAAGCTAGTAGTTTTGGCCATGGCATCGAAATTGGAATAGAGGATTGTAAATTTTCGCATAGCTGCCTGTTTTTATTTCATGGCTTTTAAAAAAAATAGTTTTGAATCAGTGGTTCGGAGCGTGTATCAAAATCCCAAAGTAACGTGAACCACTGAAATTTTGAAACATCGCGAAACAATTATGACGTAACAAAGTCTTGTTTACTGAAATTACGTGACTTTGGCAGTTTTATACATGCTCCGAACCACTGATTTGAAACAAAAGATACGTAAAGCTTCGAAGCTTCATAAAGCAGTGTTTTGAAATCGGCCATCACTAGATATTGTTGAATAAAGTCGTTATTTTGTTTTTTTTGGCGCACAAAAAGTATTCTCGTCACTTCATGGCATAAAGGTTGAACCACTGTAAAACATGAACTGTTTTAAATATGTCTTTAGTAGCTTTCTGGGCATTGAAAGTTTTAATTATCTTGCCATCAATGCAGGCCTCACTGAGCCACCGGATTTTATCAAAAATATCTTAATTTGTAAACGAAGGTCTTACAAGTTTGGAACGACATGAGGGTAATTAATGACAGAATTTTCTTTTTTGGGTGAACTAACCCTTAAGTCACCAGCCATCAGCAGGTGTGGCAAAAAGTTAGTTTTAGGCCCTGTGTGTATATATATATATATATTATTATGTATGTATGCATGTATGTATGTATGTATGTATGTGTGTGTGTTTAAATGATTATTTTACTGTCTTTTATTTAACTGCCCTCGGTCTCCCTTAAACAATCCACAGTGTCCTCCAGAGTATTAAATCAAGCATGCAGTGTTAATTACATTCAGGGATCTCAACCTGGTCGTCACAATAACACTATAATAACAGCATGACTTCACAGATGCTAAGTCTCTAGGAGCCCAGGAAGAAAAGCAGATGGCTCACCTGGTGATGACATAAGGGGTGAAACAGACGACAAAGGTTCCGATGAAGGTACTAATTTTGCGGGTGGCTCTCTGTCTCCTCCTTTTTTGCTCCTCCAGACAGCGCTGACGAACACTGGACAAAAGACCTCCATTTAGATGATTTCTTTCACTCGCACTGTGTATTATACTGTTTTGCATATGAAATGAGATGAGATGCTTCAAATAGATATGATCTAAAACTGGGCCCTTTATGGACCAGATGAAATTGCATACTTCACCACTGACATCATTGGGAACCTTCTGGCAAAATATTCAAGAGACATAACAGGTGTTCCCACAGAGTGAAGATGTTTGCCCAGGCTGTTTCAGTGAATCATTGAAATGTCAGATTAACTATGTCACACCTGCACTGGATTATTTAACACTTGCTGACATGGTCGGTTGTGTTACACAGAAGTGTGATGTGTTAGGCTGACTGATATATCAGTCTATAAAAAGCTATAGGTTTTTTTTTTTTTACATGAATCCCAAAAGAGCCAACAGCTGGCAGTCATTTTCTTATCTGTTTGAATGTGTGGAGTGCTCTGGTACATCCCCTGTCTGAACAGCAGATGTGCTTATTACATGTGCTTATGGTGCGTATGAAGGACTATTCTAATTCATCATTGTTGGTTAACAAGTTATTGTTGTCAACACATTGCCACTGAAAATCATCCAGTGCTCTGGGCAATGAGATGATGATCTTCACTCTCTGACAAGCACAAATGTGTCTTGATATCTGTTGGCACACCAGAGAGGTGTGTTTACATCAGCCACCAACTTTTTCAGCCTCATTATTTGGTAGTGCAATACAAATATGTGCCATGCTGTATTATTTAAGATTGTTGATTGATTTAAAAGCAGAAATGTTTGATCACGGTTCGTTTGAGGGGTTTACTGTGAAGTCACATGACCTGAGACGTTTAATTTCAGTTTAAATCCATTAAAATATTCTTTTTTTCAAAGATCAATATAATCGCATATAAATCACAGGACACGTAAAGTGGCAGTTTTCAGATTTGTGAGTCTTCTACTTCATAGTTTCCCACCCATTACAATTTTACTATTATTATTTTTTTTTTAAATATGTAGTTTGTTTCAATGGCATATCCAAAAGGTAAAATACATGTGTTCACTTAGTTCACTTAGAACAATTATATAAGACTCAGCATGTTAAATTCCTCTGGACCAAAACTGTGGTGCTGAAACCCAGCAACTCAAAAGAGTTTCTCTGGACTCGATTTAAACGTGAGTACTGAATATGTGATTTAACATTTATATGTGCAAACACTTAAAATCAAAAGTAAAAGAATCAAAGTATATCACTGTAAAACAACAACAGAACCCAATATGGTAATGTGGGGAAAGGGGGATTCCCAGAATTCTGTATAAGCCATATTAGCTTGTTTTTGTGTTGGTAACATAATGCTCTGTAACCTACTAAGTTATTACTGACTATATTTGTTGCAATTGACAATTTCAGTGTAGCCTATGTAAAATGGGCCGTCACTGATATACTTGTATATAATCGTCTTTGTATTTTACGGTAAAGTTCTGGAAACCACCCCTGGCAGTTTATTTACCTTTTTAACCGTAAAAAAAAAGAATATTCTCCCTCATGCTTACCTCGGGTGAATGTCCACTAGCAGTACGAGCGTTTGCATGGTGATCACGTCTATGCGTTTGCAGTGAAAGCGCGCTACTTTGAGCACTTTCAGGTACGTGACGCAGAGCACCACTGACACCAGCAGGAACGTGAGCGCGTGCAGCACCAGTGTGTATATCACGAACTGGGTCTTGGCATGGACCGCCCTGCCGTTACAGAGTGTGCACGAAGCGTACAGCTGATGGTAGCCCACCCAGGAGAGGCACGCGGCAACCACTGAAAAGGACAAGGAGTGCACCCACGTGTAAGCCAGAGCGATCACAGCGTCCCGGTGACGGATCCTGGAATGATAACTCAGAGGAAACACCACAGCAACCCACCGATCGATGCTGAGCGCTGCCATACTCAGCATGGAGTTGGTAGTCAGGAAAGTGTCCAGAAACCCAACTACCTGACAGAAAGCCTGTCCTCCGGGATGCCCTTTACTCAACACACCGAAAAGAGTCAGCGGCATGCTGGAGGCGGACAGAAGCAGGTCGCAGAACGTTAAATTGAGTATAAACAAGCCAGGAACCTGCTTGCGAATTTCTGCATTGTACAGGAAGCAGATCAGCACCAGCACGTTGGACAGCAGCGACACTACGATGATCACGACAAGTAGGACAGAGAGCGCGAGCTCTGCGGTGTGCATGGTGTTCCCCGCTCTTAAAGCCCCCAACTTTGAACCGCGACTCCTGGACAGTTCATGACGGGGATCTAAATTGCATCAGTACAACTTGTAGATCCCTGGACGTGATATCCAGCGGTGCACGGGTGGTCGATGCACTGCTCTCCATGACTCTGACCTCCGTTTATTCCGCGAAGAGTTGGCATAATCCATCCAGGCAGTTGATTCGCGACTCAATCTCAAGACTGGACGATTAATCCGCGCTCCCTCGCAACCCTAAATGAATGCCTCGCGCAGTTGCGCAGCTCGGTTTTGCGCGCGCTTCTAATGCAGAATTCGCCCTTGAAGCAGTTTTATATGTCAAAATGTCACCCCCACCCCCCAACACTCACACTCACGAAATGCTAACACGTGACTAGCGTCAAAGTAATCGTCAGGGAATTGATATTTTGAGGAGACTAAATTTAGAAAGTGTTATATTTGTCGAAGGGAACTCTTTCACGTCACGATGAGGCAAAATCCCGGGTCTCCTGGTGCAATGTTATGTTTCGCTCGCGCACAGAGCTTCATTCACCCTAAAAGATCTGTGAAAAGTGCAATATAGTCACTTTTTATGCATTTAGAAACACGATGTGTAACACATTTAATTTTGTAAATTGGTGGTTTGTTGAACTATATGTCTCAGACTTTGATATAATATTGACATATTTACACAGTTTAGAAATGTCTTTATTCTAAGTAGGTAAATAAGTGTCAGGAGTACACTAAACACATGTATATGGGCCAGAATTAATTGTGTAATGAAAAGGACATTAGGCTTATTAAGATATGAATATCAGGCACATGTTAATGTACTGCCTGAGTTTGGCTGAGGACATTTTGTCCTCACCATTTAACATGCTGAGAGACACACTAAAGATTTTTATGAAAACTGGAATTTTAAATTATAATCTCTGCCAATCAAATATTTGATTAATATCAAATAATTTCTAGACAGGGTAAAAAATAATCTGATTAACTGAGAGCAGCTCTTAACAGCAAATGGAATAGCTAGAGGCAGACATAAAGAGAAATAGAGGGTGAAGGAGAGATTTGAGGTCTAGCACCTTGCGACTTTTAATCAAAGCTTTGGTAAAGTATTGATTTAAGCTACCTTGGGGAGAAATAGGATATATTTATTGTTAAAGCCAAATCGTTTCCAGTATACATCTGCACAGGGTTTGCATGCTCTAAATTGAACAGATAATCATGTTTCTGGTGAATTCTTTTAAAGTTTGCAATGTTTTGAGAGTGCAGTTTAAAAATTAGCTTGATGTAATGTTTTCACAAACATGTTTATTATAGATACTTGAAGGTTATATTGAGTTGTTAACACAAACCACATTTTTTTAGCATGTTTTTAAATGTGCCATATCAATAATAATGAATTTAGTATTACTAATAAGAATAAGAGACTATGCTGTGACTTGGCTCCACTTTTGAATACGAAAATAGAGACTGAGTTTGAGGGGAGAGCCAAGCTTGATGCATTTGGCTCTTGTTTGCTTGGCTGCAAGATATGTCAGAAGAATTTCCTGTCACTTTGTGTACATGAATTTGTATGTGAATTTGTGCATGCCATGTGCCCGTGTCTGCGTGAGTGCACGTGTGTATGGTTGCGTGTTGACATGTAGGGCACCACTTTAATTAATGTCTCACCATAAATACAAAATGGAATATTTCATCATTTATCATAGATGATTTGTCAGTGCAAAAAAGATCAAGACATGCCCTAAATTTTTATCTTGTTTGAGAAGCCATTCACTCGGATATACACCGATCAGGCATAACATTATGACCCCTGACAGGTGAAGTGAATAACACTATTATCTCTTCATCACGACACCTGTTAGTGGGTGGGCTATATTAGGCAGCAAGTGAACATTTTGTCCTCAAAGTTGATGTGTTAGAAGCAGGAAACATGGGCAAGCATAAGGATTTGAGCGAGTTTGACAGGCCAAATTGTGATGCCAGACAACTGGTTCAGAGCATCTCCAAAACTGCAGCTCTTGTAGGGTGTTCCTGGTCTGCAATAGTCAGTATCTATCAAAAGTGGTCCAAGGAAGGAACAGTGGTGAACCAGCGACAGGGTCATGGGCGGCCAAGGCTCATTGATGCACGTGGGTAGCGAAGGCTGGCCTGTGTGGTCCGATCCAACAGACGAGCTACTGTAGCTCAAATTGCTCAAGAATTAATACTGGTTCTGATAGAAAGGTGTCAGAATACACAGTTGTTGTGTGTGGGGCTGCAGACCAGTCAGGGTGCACATGCTAACGCCTGTCCACCTCTGAAAGCGCCAACAGTGGGCACATGAGAACTGGACCACGGAGCAATGGAAGAAGGTGGCTTGGTCTGATGAATCACATTTTCTTTTGGATCACATGGATGGCCGGGTGCCTGGGGAACTCATGGCACCAGGTGCACTATGGGAAGAAGGCAAGCCGGCGGAGGCAGTGTGATCCTTTGGGCAATGTTCTGCTGGGACACATTGGGTCCTGCCATCTATGTGGATGTTACTTTGACACGTACCACCTACCTAAGCATTGTTGCAGTACATGTACACACTTTCATGGAAATGGTATTCCCTGGTGGCTGTGGCCTCTTTCAGCAGGATAAAGCTCCCTGCCACAAAGCAAAAATGGTTCAGGAATGGTTTGAGGAGCACAATAACGAGTTTGAGGTGTTGACTTGGCCTCCAAATTCCCCAGATCTCAATTCAGTCAGCATCTGTGGGATGAGTTAAACAAAATAGTCCGATTCAAGGAGGCTCCACCTCGCAACTTACAGGACTTAAAGGATCTGCTGCTAACATCTTGGTGCCAGATACCACAGCACACCTTCAGGGGTCTAGTGGAGTCCATGCCTCGATGGGCCAGGACTGTTTTGGCAGCAAAAGGGGGACTGACACAATATTAGGAAGGTGGTCATAATTAGGGGTGGGCCAAAATATCGATATGGCGATATATCGTCATCCTTCTCTGTGCGATACGAGAATCGTATCGCTGCGCCAAATATCGATATTTTTAAAAAAATAAAGCGCTATATATAGATTTCTTTGCTCAGAGCATCCTACTTCAAGGCGGCGCTTGACACATGAATGAGGGAAACGTGAACTTAAGTTAACTAGCCTAAGAAAAAGAAGTTATTAACAGGATGGGCGGACAGCAGTGTGAGTAAAATAGATGCCCCAGCCACGTTTAAGTTCAAAGTCTTGACGCACTTTTATACCATTGATGTGACAGTCGTAGACATCTTTGATGTTCTTCACTGAGCGCTTAGATATACACGGGAGCATTCGAAAGTATATATTAGGGATCCTCTGATAGACGCCTGCTTTCGAACGCTCCCGTGTATATCTAAGCGCTTGAAGAACGTCAAAGGGTCTGTTTGCACCTGGTGACTTCATGCATTTTCTCTGATCGGATAGCTATCCGATCGTGAAAAGACCAGGTCTAAATGCCTAAAAACGCATTTGAGACGGATTTAAATCTGATCGCTCAAACCACTTCAGGAGATGGTCTGGGACGCATTCCAGTCAAAACTGTCTATGCATCAGTCTAAATGCATCTGGTTGTTGAAACTACATATGTAAATTTTACTTCTCCCAAAAATACTAAAACTGAAACATGTGAGAGTCAGATATGACAACGCTACTGCATCACACATCGCCGCAGATCTCTTCAGCAAGCTGACGCGCAAACTGCCGCATATGAAAGTGAAAGTAAGTCACAGACGCATAACACACAATTATCTTCATTAAAAGTAATGAGACCTTATACCAGTGCTGTTGCCGCTCTCTCCTATTGCAGTCTTTGATTTTGAAATTAACTGATGGTCAATAAAATGCACCTCATATTTCTTGCTTTCGGTGACGTGAACTCTATTAAATGTACATATAAGATCGGATTTATCCGTTAACCTGCACTTAACCTTTTCACGTGCATTTTGTTTTCATATCAAGACCAATATCGCAATGTATCATTATAGGATTGTCTAGCGATATATCGATTATCGCAGAATCGCTGACTCGCGATATTATCGTTATCGTGAGCCATTTATCGTGATCTTATCGTATCGTGAGGTACCCTCCGATTCCCACCCCTAGTCATAATGTTATTCCTGATCGGTGAATGTCACTATAGAGAAGAAAATACTATCACAAAACTTCTGTTTCATGCTGACTTTAACAGTATTCATAACAATAGCACTTTTTGACTGGCACGAAGATGACATTTGAAGTTTTTTCCTTTTACCAGATATTTTGCTGAGGAATTACTTTCTAATTAGAAAGCAACCTTGACATTTACTTTTACGAGAAGATCAGTTTACACAGACACACGCCAGCCCAGATTGTTGTGTTGGATGCATTTCTATTTCACTGCAGTGTCTCTTACAACATAACCCCCCGTTTGCACTGCAGCATGAAGCGCACACTCACACACACTCACTCTTACTCATACTCATTAGTGGCTCGCTGAGGCCGCGTAAAGATCGCCGCTGTCCTCTGTCACCACGGAAACGCCCACGCTGTCTGGGCAGTGGGTGTGTGGTGGTCCATCCCATGATCCTTTGTGACAGCATGAACGATTCTGACCAATCAGTAGAGCAGCTGCACAGATCTCGTTATTCTTCTTGAGGGGGCGATATGGGCAGCTTGTCTTGATGTGAAACATAGGCTTTTATCTCCATCTCCTTTTCTGCATAATTCAATAAATTTTTCCCTTTTTTTTTTTTTTTTTAAGAACTAATTAGTGTTTTAAAATATTAGCAAATATTGTTTAGTCAGGAAAAATCAGACTTTAAGTGGAGGCTTAATCATTTTGTGTCCCTGCCATAGCTTGCTTTGACACTAAATACTTGCCATTATTTTGTCATTTTTGTTATTATATTATATTATATTGGTCCACAGTCAAAAGCCTCTAATATCAGTGGACATTTTGAGCTTGCAGGAAGCGCAGTGGTTGAAATACGTTGGTGATTCTGTTGATGTTGAACTACTGGTATCATTCTTGCCACAGGACATCATGTTCTTTTGGTCCACTGAATTCATGTTTCTACATGGTACAAAGGCTGTATGGCTTTGCTAAGGGCCCCTCATGATTTTTTTCATTGAACTGTTGATCTTTTATATTAATTTGCTTATATATTTTTCTCAAACTTGACAGTCCGTTCATCCAGGCATGCGTTAAAACACTGAGAAGCACAGGTTGACCGAGCCCAAGGCAAGGAGGATGTCAAAATCATTCATTTGAATGTACATATTTCATTTCGTGCTCCAGTGGATTATACTGATGGTAATGATGTCTAATTAGATGATGCTATTGTTTCTATAGCCCAGAATACACAGCCTGAGATTTGTGTGCACTCTAATTTCCCCAAACCCTGTGAACGTGTGTAATGTACACATGATCTGCATGGTAAAAACCCTGAAATGCTACCCTGTGGACTATAAAAGCATTGCATTCTGGTTCCACTGCTGAATGATTCTGCTTAGATTTATTATTGTGTTGCTTGTTGCATGTGATGTAAGGCTTGCATTCACAGTCCAGTTTGTCTGGTGAAATGCTGTATTTCAAACATTTAAGAATCACTTCTGATTATTTAATTCAGCTCATTTAGGTTGTAAAATATTCTGGTCTTCTGCTTTGAGTCCAGGTTTTCTAAAGAAAAAAGGAAAAGGCTGCAAATACTGCAATACATTGATCTGTGATTAGATTTCATTCAAATGCATTTTTGCTGGTTTCAAATGGGTCTTTTTATGTCAGGTTCTTTTGTGTGTTTGTGGCTCCATCTGGTGGTTAAACTGGTTAACAGTTTGCCTGCAGTCCTTCTGTATTAAGTTCTGTTGCTTTGACTTTGGGCTTGAGCTTGATTAAAACTTAGAAGGCAAAATTGTATTTATTTGTCAGTTTCTGTTTGTTTGAGGGTGGTTGTTTATTTATCGGTATTTGTCTGTGATTGTCTCTGAGGCATTTCATCTTTATTTTGATATAGTTAATTTATTTTCTGTGGTGATTGAACTGATTAGACACTTGCGGCTGGAGCCCAGACTGAACAAAGTCTAGTCTTCACCTCACAAGCATAATGCTTTCCTGATGAAAATGTTGTTTTGACCCTAGATGTTATTTGATTAGATGGGGATTTACTATTTATGGGTCCTAGGCAAAGACAGGAATGGGGCCCTCCTCAAATCAACATTATTTACCTGGGATTTCCCCCAACTTCTTCCCAAGACCCAGCTTGCACTGTGGTGTTGTCCACTGCTAATTTTGTTTGAAAACAGTCCTGTTATGGTTGTTGGACTAATTGGCTTAATCAGATTCTAGGTATTGCTAAGTTTGGCCTTACTTACAAATGGTACCGTATATGCCTTCATTTGAATAATTGCTTACTTTTCTAGATGTTTGAATATGAGCTCCTTGTTTTTTTACCACTAGAGGGAGGGCTTGACCTTTACTGAAACCATTCTTGTCCCACAAGTTTGTCATCACTTCTTAGCAAACATAATAAACACATCATCAGCATCCCATAATGCCTATGTGCATTGTCTGGGCACAGACCCAGGGGGCAGAGTATAAGTGCTGTTTGGTCTGTCCACAGAGGTCACAGTCAGAGTTAATTTGTCATGTTTAGCAAGACTGTCAGGGCTCTATTGTTTTCCAACTGAGTTTAATGAGATAAATCATAAAAAATAAATAATTTGCCCTCATATAGTTCCATACTTAGAACTTTTTTTCTTTTTTCTTTTCTGCAAAACACAAAAGAAGATATTTTGAAGAATGTCTTTGCTGTTTTTGTCCATATTGTGAAAGTCAATGGAGCTGAAACTTTCAAGCTTCAGAAAGAACATACAATTAAAGGTGCTCTAAGCGATCCTGGGTGGAGTAATTTCCTGTTGACATTCAAAGTGTTGTCAAACAAAACAGAGGCTAGCTAGACCCCCCCCCCTCCCCTCCGTGCTTCCTGAAAGAGTCATGAACGCGCATTTAAAATCATTCTTGTCGGTTATTGGCTGGACCATGTTTATTATGATTCATGGTCCAGGCTGCACCAGGTAGTTGTTGTTGCCGTTTTTGGAGCTTGTGGTGACTACAGAGACCGCATTTTTTTACAGTGTGTTTAAGGGACAGGCAGCTAGCGGATAGTGAGATGTTTGCTGTATGTGCTGTAAAAATGTTTTGGCCTAAAAACGCATGACATTGCTTAGAGCACCTTTAACACACAATTTATAAATGGACAAAACTTGATAATATGGACAAAACAGCTGAAACCTTCTCCAAAATATATTATTTTACTTCCATTAAAAACAAACAAAAAAAAAAAATGTATGGGCCAGTTCATGTTTTTATGTTCTACTGCCAGTAAATTAGTTTCCAAGGCTTTCTGTATGGTGTGCACAGGGC
Source organism: Chanodichthys erythropterus (assembly GCF_024489055.1). Lineage (NCBI taxonomy): Eukaryota > Metazoa > Chordata > Actinopteri > Cypriniformes > Xenocyprididae > Chanodichthys > Chanodichthys erythropterus. The sequence goes on along the minus strand of NC_090238.1, from coordinate 21,643,021 downwards.
AACTGCTAATTAGTACTCATTACTCAGCTGTCAAATAATTAGGCTGTTTTAACATTTGGTTAATTAGCTGAACTTAGATAAACATATTAAAGTACATTTATTATAGTGCTGGACCAACCAGAAATGTCTTTCTCAAGGGCACAATGGTGTGATAGTTGCTCTTTGCGTGATTTAACCTTTCAGATTCTGGGTGAGATCTTTAAATGCTATGCTACACCATCTCAGAGGGAAGTTACTTCATTCGGACAGGAAGCAGCAAAGAAAGAAAAATGTGTTTTAAAGAATTTGTCAAATTATTAGTCAAATTAGTTCTGCCAGCGTTCGCTTTAAAACATTATAATAACATCAATGAACTTCTTGTTACAGGGTGAGCAGCTTGCAAGGGGAAGTAAGGCCTCTTAGCTAAACACAATGAGATCCTTCTGATGACCTTTCAAGTGTTGCAGTGGAATGTAAGCAGATCAGGCAGGAATGTGAAAGAGATCGTCCTTCTGAACACCGGGCTTGTTGGAACTATGGAGAACGGAACTATATTGAACGGAAATCTGTAATTTAACTATTGAGGAGGAAAAAATAGAAAGGTTGGCAACTCTTAAGCATCATAACTGTTCCAGATTTTGAGTAGTATGTCCAAAATTTGTCTTGACATAATAATTTACTGTTTGCTAGTCTGCGACTTGAGTTGTTTATGAGTAGACTTCACCGCTTGGAGTAGAGTTCCATGATATAGATATTTTGGATCTTTTCTCTTGCCAAATGTCTTTCTGTGTCTCTCTTCATCTGTTTATCTGTGCTCAGGTGAAACAGCCTGATCAGTGAATCTGCCACTGGGTGTAAGATGATATTTTGTCCTCTCTCTCTCCCCTCTTAGTGTCTTTATTAGCAGGTAATGTCCTAAAAGAGGATTAGAGGAGGAAAAAGAGAGACGTGGTCCTGTGGATGGATGAATGGCATAGAGGGGATGGTTAAAGGAGGGAAGGAAGGTTAGGGTAAGAAGAAGACGAAAGAAGAGATCACACTGCTCGGGGATATTTGGGGGGATTATCTATTTGACGTATATGAGTGAGACAGACAGACAGAGAGGGCAGTCAACTCTTCCAAATACTTTGTATAAAAGTATTAATTTTGTAAGGTCAAGGGTGTGAATTATGGGGTAGTTTGGCATGGTCTGAGCCCCACTATTAGAAGCTGGAATCCCCCATAAAGGAATTCAAAACAAAACGTTGGGGGATAAATCTTTATATGTCTCAACAGGGTTTTCTGTGTTTACACAGAACTTTTCTTTCTTTTTTTTTTTTTTTTTTTACACTACGGTCGGAGCACCGCACATGACATGCAGAATAAAAAGTAGATATCTACAAAACAAAAATTTGTTTGCATGATTAATTTTATTTTTAATAAACGTTTATTAACATTATTAATTTGTTCCTTTGTTTTAGTTGCCCTAAGGTACAAGTGCAAGTTCTTTCCTTCATTTTTAATTTAGTTAAATTGTACCATTGCAGCTCTGATGAATAGTAGAAACACCAGTGGTCTTGACTCGAGATGCACTTTAAGACATGCTCCAAAAAAAAAAGCAAAAAAACAGAAATAGCTTAAAAACAGTGTGAAAGCTAGTGTTGTTAAAATGGAAAAAAAAATTAAAAATCTGTCCAGATACAAAGTTGCTACTGTATACTTGCTACTGAAACTTGCCCTAACCCCTGTTGCTTCAGATTGATCAACTGCTTTAAACTGACCTGGATAAACTGTGCTAGAAGTATATTACTCCTATTTCTGCCATAAACAGTAAATCCGAATCCAGTGATCATGTCACATCCTATCTCCTGAGATACCTTCTTCTGATGGATTTTTGAAGGCAGCATAGATGTATCCTTCACTGCCTTTGGTATCCCATAATCCTGTGTTCCATTCCATGATAGTTGAGCTAAAAAATAATATAGCAACTAAAAATTGCGGTTGGTAGAGGGTTTGTGTGTAAATGTACATTTTGACCTACTTCTGATGTCATTCCTAGTGAGAAATTACAATTGTAGTAAATAAATATTTGCTTAGTTGTCACCAAAGCTCCCTCTTTTTTTCTCTAGATCGTTAAAACGTTACGCTTCCTCTGAAGTCTGTCCGAAATCAGTTTTGTGAGGTAAGTTCATTGACAAACGCTGCTGGCAAACTGACTAAACTTTCAGAAAATGTTTTTGAAAGCTTTTTGAAAAAGTCTTATAAAGAGCTAATATATATATATATATATATATATATATATATATATATATATATATATATATATATATATATATATATATATATATATATATGTATATATGTATATGTATATCAGCACGCTGTGATTCGTCTGTAGGCACGAGGCCGCAGGCCGAGTGCCGTAGGTAATCACAGCGTGCTGATATACAGCCAAATTGCACGGCTACGAGTGTGATATTGCGTTTATACAACAGTTCGACGGCACGAGTTTGTAAATAAATAAGAACAACAACGGAGTGTCTTTAAAACCCTCTTTTGTGCAGCACTACTTCCTTCCGCCACGGATTCAAATCTCAATTTGACAATTGGACCAAGCCTCCGTTACTAATTCTAAAACGTCACTTCAGAACTAGTAACGAAGGAACGTTTCAAAACTCAAGTTGTCAGTTGAACCAAGCCTCCGTTGCTAACTCTAAAATGTCACTTTAGAACTAGTAACGAAGGAACGTTGGAAGGAACGCTTCATTGAAACACATTGAATTTTCTACAGTATTAGAGAGAGAGAGAGTAGGCTATTACCTGTGTCTGGTATATTGCATTACATTCATTCTTCAAGTCGATGTCCATAATATTACATCCTTTATACAAGTCCGTTTGAATGTCCGCTGAGGTAAGCGTTCTTTGTATTTGTTCTTTTTTTTTTAGCTTTGGGAATTTTCCATCCATAACACCACAGTGCTAAAACAACTTCCTTTTGCTAAAGTTCCTTTCAATTTAAAAGTCTCTTGTGACTCACTGACTAATTCTCCTGTAAAGTGTTGCCGCCATCTAATGGCGTATTAATGTAATGTTCACTCAATCCATATAACTTAATGGACATATTTATATAAAATAATATGTATTGAACAACATATAAGCACAATTGTACAGTTCAGTCAAACATAAAGCACTAGTTATTAAAAAAAAAAAAAAAAATAGGTCACCATTTACGCTGGTATGTGGGTTTTACAAATATTTAACGAATGAAAAGGATTTTAAAGAGCTTGTGACAAAACCTCCTAACTCCATTGGATCCTCAAACTGTCAATCAAGCCTCATTAATCCGCCTCCCCTCTGAATGAAGTGCGCACGCAGTTTGGACATCTCCTCTGTGCAATGCAAAGGTAAATAAAGATCTGATGTTTGAAAAAAAAAATGTAAAGCGTTTTCTTTACTCAAAAAAACATATGTTTATAAAGTTTAATGTTTTACGTATTTGAAGCGGAGAAGAGTCTGATATGTCCCGTCTAGTTGTAGCCAATGTGGTATATAAGGATGTAACGTAACGTTTATTATTATCAAATTTAATATAGCACAATTCGACTTGCTCTAATAGATATAAAATAATAGATTAATAAGACCAAAGATTGCCCGTTCTATGTACTCAAATTGAATTATGTCTCATGTTTAACCACTATAAGAGCCAGCGGCAAATCCCAGAGGCATGGCTGAGATGAAGCTGTTCTCGGCGGTTACAGAAGCACTGAACGGCCGCTGACGCACTTGAGCTCGCATCTCCGAAAACGTCAAAACAAATTGTAAAATGGGCTCTGTTATTAAATATGAGTCACATATTTCAGGTCTAAACAACTACATTCTCGCCTAAAAAACTATTAAAACTACTGTTTGTGGTACAAGAAGTAGTTTTGTAAAAATTACGGTTGATTTGATCGGCCGCCATGACGGTCACTTCAAGCGGAGTGATACAAACGGTGAAAAGGCAGTAGGAGTGCTGTTATCACTGAAATATTGCATGGCTATCAACCAAACAGAACTGTTGTATAAATGTGTAATATATATAAATATATATATATATATATATTTTATATATTATATATTTTATATTGAAGTGACCGTCATGGCGGCCGATCAAATCAACCGTAATTTTTACAAAACTACTTCTTGTACCACGAACAGTAGTTTTAATAGTTTTTTAGGCGAGAATGTAGTTGTTTAGACCTGAAATATGTGACTCATATTTATATTATATTTTATATATAATATATATATATATATATATATATATATATATATATATATATATATATATATATATATACATATATATATATATATATATATACATATATATATATATATATATATATATATACATATAAATATATATATAAATATATATATATATATATATAAATATATAAATTAGTGGTGGGCCCTTATCGGCGTTAATCTTGCGTTAATCGTTAACGTGAGACTCTTATCGGGCGATAAAAAAATATCGCCGTTAATCTATTCTCAAAGATGGGTTGGGAGCTGGGTCTATACTACGCAAGCTATGATGACTTTCACCTTGATATTTTAGCGCGAAGGTATACCTAGCCGAATTGACTCTTCGCAAAGAACCGTCCCTTTAGTTACTGTTGCTTTGTCCGACAAGCCGTGGTGCTGTCACACCACAAGCAGTAAAAAATACATTGCGGAGCAAAGAGGACACTGACAACACGTCGACAGACAAGACAGAGCAGGTTACTTATGATATTAAACAAAGTCCCCACTTTAAAACTGTGTCGTTTTTTTAAGAAATTCAAACAATAAAAACCGTTTTGTTGCTCTTTAATGTGTCGTGAGGTCGTGACAAATTGCTGTAGCGCCTCACCGCAAGAGGCTCGTAAACCGAGTCCATTTATAGCATCAAATAAACATGAATGAACATGAGAATCAGTGATGTTTCAAACGTGGAAAGATGTCAATATACACAATTTTTCAAGTTTAACTTCTAACTCCTGACTGCTTTGTCGGACAAAATGACGGATAACTTTTAGTCATTATTTGGGTAGCACACATATTCTGATTTTTTTTTCCGGCAGAATTCAAATGAGCCATTTTAATCTAGATTAATCTAGATTAATTCCAATATTACAGTGAGATTAATCTAGATTAAAAAAATTAATCTATGCCCACCACTAATAAATAGCTAACAAAGCACAAACATGCAGGTATGCTAAAGCACTATTTTTAAGAAGAGTAATTTGTTAACATTTATAAATGCCTTATAGTCAGGTGATTCCAGTAGGTTGTTAAATCCTTTCATCAGCACAGACTTGTGGAGTGTGTGGGATCTAGTGATAAAGTCAACCTCTGAACCGGTTTTACCTTCCACTGAAGCTCACATCAGGTGCACAGAGTTAAAGACTCCATGTGTGTCAGAGAAGACAGCTGTCTATACCCTCACCAGTCAGCACTAACACTGCAGCACACACTACAAAGTGTTCAACACATTATAGATGACGTGTAAACACATGAATAAATTATTTACAAAGCTTTCTGCATCCCCTAATCTAAAGTGTAAACTATTCCTCTCTTGTAAGTGTGTTACATATCATTTGTTGACCTTTCTTACCTGTTACAAATGATTTGTATATGTATACAAGTCATTTATAACACTTTCTGCATCCCATGTTCTAAAGAGTAAACTATTCATCACTTGTAAATGTGTTACACATCATTTGCAGATCTTCCTGTTACATTATCCATCTCATTCCACCACTTTACCTAAGCCTGAACTTTAAATGTTTTAAAAAATAAATTAACGGTCTGCCACCATTTAATCAGCACTTAATCATTTATTTTTTATTTTGCTTCTCATGGGACAGCTGCTCACCATAACATGAAAACACACCATAAACTGATCATAAATGTAGTCCATTATTTTGTGCATTTAGTCTTCAGAAGTTGAACGATACCACCGTGTGAGAAGAATATTATTTTTCCGTAATATAATCATTATACATTAATAAATCGAACATATCTGCTGTCTCATCCATTAAAACTTTCAGTTTTGAACGGTAGTGTATAATGCTACAGAAGCTTTGTATTTCAGATAAATGCTGTTCTTTTGAACTTTCTATTCATCAAGGAATCCTGAAAAAAATACACAACTGTTTTCAACATTGAAAATAATCATAAATGTTTATTGAGCAGCAAATCATCATATTAGAATGATTTCTGAAGGATCATGTGACACTGAAGACTGGAATAACGATGCTGAAAATGTAGCATTTAAATAGTACACAGTTATTTTAAATTGTAATAATATTTCACAATATTACTGTTTTTTTACTGTATTTTTAATTAAATAAATGTAGCCTTGGTGAGCAGACAAAACTTATTTTAAAAACATTAAAAATCTTAGTGGTTCCAAACTTTTGGACTGTACTGTATATAGATCTGCAAATGATGTGTATCACATTTACAAGTGATGAATAGTTTACACTTTAGATAAGGGGATGCAGAAAGCTTTGTTAATAATTTATTAATGCATTTACACGTCATCTATAATGTGTTGAACACTTTGTAGTGTGTACTGCAGTGTTAGTGCTGACTGGTGAGGGTATAGACAGCTGTCTTCTCTGACACACATGGAGTCTTTAACTCTGTGCACCTGATGTGAGCTTCAGTGGAAGGTAAAACCGGTTCAGAGGTTGACTTTATCACTAGATTCCCTACACTCCACAAGTCTGTGCTGATGAGTGAAAGGATTTAACAACCCACTGGAATCTCCTGACTGTAAGGCATTTATAAATGTTTATCCACCTCAAAACAAATAAATTACTCTTCTTAAAAATAGTGCTTTAGCATACCTGCATGTTTGTGCTTTTGAACACGACCAGCTAACAACTTCATCAACAAATCATATACTGATCATTTACTAATGGTTTGTTCATCATTTGCTCATGATTAACAATTGTTTATTGAGATAATGATACTAAAACAATTTTGACATGAATACTTAAATGATTTATTTATAAGTGATAAATAATATATCAACTAATAACTTATTAACCATCTACTAATGATCTGTTTGATTTATTTCAAATTTTCAAATTTCAGATTTATTTTGATTTATTTTAAAGATAATTAGCACATTGGTAAATCATTAGCATACCACTTAATCATTTTTGAACATATAGCAATGTTTTGTAAATTATTTGTTCATCATTAACTACTAACTTATAAGTGACTTATAACCGAATTAATAAAACATTCCTAAAATGTTAACATATCAGTTATTAATCATTTATGAATTTATAGCCATGTTTTGAAAATGATTAGGAAATAATGCATCCATCCATTAAAAAAAAGTCCAGAGGGTTAATATAGGCCTTCTGAAGCGAAGCAATGCATTTTTGTAAAAAAAGAAAATCCATATTTAAAACTATGAATTCAAATAACTAGCTTCCAGCAGACGACCGTACACAGAATGCTCAAGCCGATTTGCGCCAAATGAGTAATCCTCTGACGCGATGTATGATGCAGGATGTATGAGTATTGTTAGCATAGACGCCTCTCACAGTTCAAACAAATACCACTGTGCAACAAATTTAAGCTCTTCTTCTCTTATATCGAAATCCTGCAAAATTTCTCTTTAAAAATGATCGTTTCAGACTTATAATCTGTGACCAGTGGTTTGTTTTGCTCTCTCCTCTGTGCCTCCGCATTCATCATTACATTGTGCGTCAGGTCAAGGGATACTCTTCCACTGCAAATTGACTTGTGCATTCTGCGTACGGTTGTCCGCCGGAAGCTATTATAAAGAATTTATAAAATTTTAAATATGGATATTTTTCTTACAAAAACACATTGCTTTGCTTCAGAAGGCCTTTATTAACCCCTTGGAGTTGTATGGATTACTTTTTTTTATGGATGGATGGATTATTTTTGACTTAAAAACGTGCCCCCCTATTCACTGCCATTATAAACCTTGGAGGACTAAGGATATTTTATAATATATTTCTGATTGTGTTAGTCTGAAAGACGATAGTCATATACACCTAGGATGGCTTGAGGGTGAGTAAAATCATGGGATAATTTTCATTTTTGGATGAACTAACCCTTTAAGAAACAGTGCAGTGGAATGCAAAACACGCACGCGAACGAGTGCCATAATGAAGATCTTTATATAATGACCCAGGTGTACACCAATTCTGGATAATTGAGGATATAAAGTCATTCATGGCAGCAACGCTGGGCTTCAGGGTCATGGCTGGGGCAACAACAGAACTGAATTTTCTTCTAGTTAACAGGTTATTTTGGCTGTATTCATAATATTACGTCAATTACATTTACAATTTGTTGAAAAAAAACAAAAAAACAATTTGTTTAATATTCAGTACTGAATGGCTTGTACTGTCAAAGATAATTTCTTGTAATTCTTTTTCGTTACTCATTCATAACTGAGGCTGGTTTTAAACCGATTCAGTGTGGCAAACTAAAAATGTCTCTTCCCTGAACTCTCCACCTGCGGAAGTGTCTACAGCTTTAGTGTAACCTGCCCTTCTGGAGGTTAATGTGAGGGAAATCAGATTTGGGTAGGAAGCATCTCTAAGCCTTTGGAAAGTAGAGGAGCAGAGCGTAAGAAAGAGCTTTTTGTGTTGTGCGAGGATTGAACGCTACGCTGTATGGCCAATTGACTTCTTCTCCAATTCATCAAATGCACTGTTTACCTAATCTGTCATAGCATTTCAAAACGCATTAAAACCGCAGGCAGATAAGCTCAGCATTCCTACTCCTGAGTCAGGATAGTCTTACCTTCACCAAAAAGGCAAACCATTTCTCTCTCTCTCCCAGAGGATTAGCTCTTGTGTGAAATGCATACTGTAAAGTGCTACCACATCTTGCTTAAGGACAATTCCACCCACCCCTTCCAGATAAATAAAGTATTATTGTGCAGTTAAGGAAGATTAGAAGTTAGAGCAGGGGGTTGGTGCTTGTGGGTTGGGGGATTGAGGATATCTGAAATTGAGTTTAATGCCACGCTTATCTGAATTCTTCTCGTCTTAAATAGTGCACACTGTTGTGTGTGGCAGAGGGGGAGGAAGCAGGGAGACGGGGTCGTATCCTCTACAGTAGGGCGCAAGAAGGAAATTGTGAATTGAGTTGCATTAAAGCCTCTTTTTGTAAAACAAGACCGACAGCAAAGTGAATTGGCATGGCAGGACGCGGAGGAAAGGGCCAGATGCGAGGTGTCGGTTGCAAATTGAACTTGGACGGTGTGCGAGAGGCCCGTCGGGTGTTATACAAACTGCTTAACACATCATTCATGTCATCCAAGGAATAAAATAAACGAAGATGTGCTGTTGCACCGTATTTCATGTTTTAATTTCCAGACTATCCAGAGCAAAAAATATGGGTAGACAGGATAATTCACCCAAAAAAGAAAAATTCTGCAAATATGTATTCACCCCTATGTGATTACGATTTTCTTTCTTATGTATAACACAAAAGAAGATAGTTTGTTAGTTAATTTTTCATTTGTTGGGGGAAAAAGCAGTTTGCTCATAATTCATTATTGTTGTTTTGGGCCCCATTGATTTTCACTGTATGAAAGTTAAAAAAATAAAAAATAGCTTCTCGCACACTTGTAAAGTGCAAAATATCATTCAGGTTTGGATCAACATGAGGGTGAGTAAATAATGACATAATTTTACTTTTTGGGTGAACTATCCCTTTAACGACTCGATATTAGACTTGGAACCAAGTCATTGAAGTCAAAAGCCCACTCAAACTGGCTTTAGGTCTGCTGTATTATTCAGACGATGACTCACCTCTCCATTTTGTTTTCTATGGGTTTCAACTTTGAACTTTTAATCAGATAATCTTAATTTCCTTCTGCTCTTTACTGTGGCAAGCCAGTTACCATGGAAACAGAGGACCAATGTAGCCAAGAAGGGCTTATGCCCTGTGCCTGAGCTGTTTGGCCTGCTATCACAGAGCGCACACACACACACACACGTTTCCAGGTAGTGTTGATTGATTGGGTGATGATGAGAGGTAAGGATAATCTGAATATTTAGTTAAGGCCATCCGGATGCTATTACCTTTCCCCGCAGGCGTTTCTTCTGGAAAGGGAGGGGATAAAGTGTGCTCCTATGAGGTTCATTTCAACAGGCACTTATTTAGGCATACAACGCTGCTTTCTGCACTCTCACTGTGCACAGTATGAAAAAGAGGAGAGGAAGTTAATCAATTTTTAGTGCTCACTCTTAAGCTTGTGATATAATTCAAGGTTTTTGATGAAATTGTATCGCTTCGCTCTCAAAATTAAGTCATATCACATTATAGAGTCTCGGCTAGTTCTCTCAATGTCATATAATACATATAATGTGTGTGTAGGCCTATATGAGCGTAAGGGAGTTAAATATTTGTCATTCTTCAGGCTGAGAAGAGCAGGAAGATCTGATACAAGTACAAAAGGCTTACAGTGACCCCTCACCACAAACAGACTGAAGCTGATGAGGGATATAATTAGGGAGCGTTCATAAAATACCCATTTACGGTCTCGGACATGCAGAGACAGAATCAAAGCTGGAGTCAGATCAAAGAAGACAGAGGAGCTTTTCTGGCATGATGCAGCAGATCTTATTAAAAAATTATCTTGATACTGTAATATGTGTAAACTATTTTTATAGGTTTCTTCAAGTGCGTTTTTGCCTACTTTGAGCAAATAGAAGCCTTTTTTTTTGTGGTTTTGGAACTAATAGTAAAATAAAAATGCTCCAACAATTAGTAATCTGAGCAAAGTTATCACCAAAAATTTCAATCTGCCAACCACTGCGACCTGGCAAGCAGCACAATCTGATCATACTGTCAACCAAGTTTATTAGAAGAATGTCCATGCACTGAAAGACTGACAGGGGCTCTCTTCCCCTGGCTGGGCTGAAACAGAGGTTAATTGACAAAAGAAACCGTGTATGTGTGTGCGTCAGTCCGTTCATGTGGGTGGATACGGCTGTGTGTCTGACAGGGTAATTGCCTTGTTAAAAGAGAAACGGAGGCAATATTTTGAAAGAACCACATCCCCATATAATCTGCCTTTGAAAATGGTGAAAGAGTGAAGGATGCCTCTTAGATCAATTGTACAGTCATTTCAGCTATTTAGAATCAGCTAAATTCTGTCATAAGAGGCCATTTGGGTCCAGACAGAAATCTGCTTTGTTCCTTCCAACTTTGTCAAATCTTTCTGAAATGGATTTAGTCCCACAAATATGTTTGAAAAATTTCACATTTTTATATTTTATACACCAAAAATGGCAGAAAATCTCAATGATCAGTCATTTAAAATTGTTACTTCTATTACTTAAAAGTTAATGCAACGATTTCCTTCTGTTATTCCAGATATGACACGTAGGTGTCACTGTAGTTATACACTTTGTTGTGTTTCTTTAAAATTTAGCTTATTAAACATGGCTGCAAAAACACATTTGAAAGAATACACAGCAGTGTTTCATGCGCACCTGTGTGAATACAGTTCATTTAACATTTTTTAAGGGTTGCATTTTTTTTCAAATCTAAATTAAGTTAATCCTATTTTTAGGGACTTGACAGGACCCCATAAGGGAAAGCATTTTATCAAACCACCCACTTGTTGAAATTGATTTGACCATTATTCATATTAACACAGAGATTTCCTTAAAATATTATCATTTGCTTTGATGCAAAGCACTTTTGATCATTTAAATATACAACAGTAGAATGTGTTATTTCCACACAGTACTCCGTTTACCTCCGTAAAGTACCGTGCATTCCGCTGTAATTCTGTTTCCTTGAAAGTTGGTTCATTATCAGCCGTTCAATCTATCTGTGCAAAACCCCAGTGTGAGGTTTGTAAATTTATCATTCTATCTATTCATTCCTCTCTCTGTTTATGCACGCAGAGCTATTCAAATGTTTAAAGAGTTGCAACAAAAGTGCAGAGGCTGAAACAGGTGGAGAGGATAATATTAGGAAAATGAGTGCAAATGTACATGGTCAGGAATCAGATGGCACACCGGTCACAGGGATATCACTTTCTTTAAGCTGCAGAGAGGATAACAATTAAGTCCTGGATTTACCGTGCGCCAACTTTACAGCGAACATAGCATGACAACGCATGGTATCTGTTGTGTAAATAAGCAAGACTCTTTTAGCATCTCTATACTTTGTAATTACCATTTATTTGCATCTTGCTGAGGAACCATAACCGGATATGCAAACAAACACTGAATAAGACACTGAATAATAATATTCAAAACCAACCTCTGTAGAAAACCGCGAAACACTATATTCTAAAATGGACTTGTTGTATCCAACTTTACTATCATTTCTGAAATGGCTTATCTTTTTTCTCTTTTCATAGGACCTCTGACCTAAGCACTTAAACCCTGACCCCTGGGAGCCGGCTGACAGAAAATGAGATTAACTCCCATTAGTTGGCTGCTCAGTGAGGCTTTGCGCTCCGCAGGCTGTAGTAGTTCTCCAAAATATAGTGCTTTTCATGGTTGGAGGCAGTCAATTACAATAAATACATGTCAGGAGCCCACAGTGTCAGTGTATTTCATTGTGAGGAAACCATTCTGGTTATAAGCTGGAGGAAAATTGTCTTTGAAAGGTGATACAATGATGGAAATGTAAAGTGAAACGATCTTAATCTCAGCTACTGAACTGGCCATTTGGCTTCAGTGATGTGGATGCATGTGATCAGTTATCAGGCAGATAGTGGCCGGTCAGAGGTGAGGTCAATACGTTCCCAGCCTTGGTAAAACAGGTGTACACACAGCCTAGGTTACATACATAGGAGTGTGAGTGTGTGTCCCACAGGACCAGGTTCACCGAAGGGGGGGACTGTGTGTTTCCTGTACTCAAAGATGTCTTTGAGAATCAACCTAGTGAAACATGGCCCTCACTCTTGAAACCCTAACTACTCTTGACACACTCACATGCAGATACAAATGATACTTGTATATAGGAGGTTTATATGGATATATCAGTCGGGTATGTGCGGATAAATGCAAGTGTGTGCATAGGAAAGGGAAAGTTTGTGTGTGAGTGAGAAAAATAAAGCTTGAGACACTAGATGCCAATGTGAACAGGCTCTTTCTTTTACTGTTTCACTCTGTGAATCCAAACAACACCGTTATTCATCCACCAAGTCCCCCCCGGCAATCCACTCCCCCCCCCAACCCCTCCAATCCCAGCTTGGGCCATAACCATCGCTTCCATTCTCCCTGAATGTAGCCGCACCTGAACTGCTTTACCACGGGGGGCTTGTTCAGAGCAGTATGAGGGGCAGCGAGGCCTGAAACCAATCCCTGTTCGGGATCCCACCACTTCCTCCCAATTGTTCCCAACAAAGCCAGACAGGCATAAATGGGCTGCTATCTGTGTCACAGGAAAGTGGAGAGCAATTTGTTTCCTATTAAACAGGACTGTCAGTTCAGTTTCTCATCTTGTTTTTTCTCACTTGGTGTCTTAGCTTGATTTGTTTGTTTTTTACTTTTTTTGTTGTTTTTTTTTTGTTTCTGCCAGGCCAAAGTGTCACTCAAGGTTTCCCCCCGACAGCTAAGTGGCTCGGACCTCCCTTTTAAACCTGAGAACGCACCTGTTTCACTTGCACAGGTAATTGTAAGAATGTAGAGGGGAGACCTTGGGGGTAATGGATTCAGAATAGATGCTCCAACCAACACAAACACACACACACACACATCTTGAATATGGTACTGAAGAGCCCTGTTTTGCAGTTCTGTAGGCTGCACCTGCTAAGTGGGTGATCTGTCTACCCCCAGTTCATGTGAGGGTCACAACAGCTTAATGTGACCCCCATCCTGTCCCTTTCTTTCTTTCCCTCTCTCTCGCACACAGTCTCAACACAGACCACATCTGCCGTTATTCTGCCTGAGGTGAACAGTTCAATGCACGTTCAGACAGACACAGTAGTTAATAACGGTTTAAATAGACGACTTCGCATCTGTTTTTACCGCACTGTTGTTATTTCATTCCAGTCATCTCCCAGATCAATGTATGGTGCTTTATTCCATATCTAATTGCAAACGCATCACACTACCAGTCAAATGTTTGGGGTCAGTAAGATTTTTTATTTTGAAAGAAATATACTTATAAAATTGGTCAAAAGTGACAGTAAAGACATTTATAATGTTTTATCCAATATCCTGATTAAAAATGTATCAGTTACGACAAAAGCATTAAGCAGCACAACTATTTTCAACACTGATGATTATACGAAATGTTTCTTGAGCACCAAAGCAGCATTTTAGAATGATTTCTAAAGGATCGTGTGACACTGAAGGCTGGAGTAAAATTCATTTTTGTTGGTATCGTTTGCTGATGTGTACTAATATACAGTAGATATCATTGTAGTTGTCTTTATAGTTATCGTTCTTGGTGTGAACGGGCCTTAAGGGTTTATTTTTAAAAAATCATATAATTTATATGCGGACTATGTAGGGCAAAAACATGTTGTGGATGGATTAATGACATTGATTTATGCTGAAATGTATGGAATTCCCCATTACTTAACTGTGTATGTGGGCCTTGTAACACGGAAATATAATCCATAACTTTGCTAAAGGTGTAAAGGATTTGCATAGAGATATGATCAAGAATGTGACAGAAGACTGTTGGATTGTGAAGAATGACCACAACAGATCAAAAATAATATAATGAAAAAAATAATCAATTAAAAATTGCTATTTATGCTAAAGGATAATAAACAACACATGCAAATTCAGCATATGTAAGTGAGAAATATTAGATTCGAAGTCTTTCTTAATAGGCTGGTTTGCATGCACGTGTTGCCTGTATGGAAATGCATGTAAATAGAGTTTTCTTACAATGATTTGTATTGTTAGTTAAGACAAACACCTTATTTTTGGCTTGAAATTAACTATTTTAGTTTAATATCAATGTTGATATACATATAATTTACAGTATATCAGTATTTTCTAACAAGTATGTTTGTAATGGAAACCCCTGCCTTGTTCAACAGACAATGATTTCTATCGTTAATTAAGAAACATCTGACTTTTGGCTTGAGATTAACATTAATTAAACATCTATGACATGATTAACAATATTGATATCAACACTGTACGTATCATTATGCTATTATGTATCTTTGAAAACCCCTGCCCCATCTACCAGACTCTATGGCACTACATTAACTACTGAACACATATGGTTCAATTCATTTGCCAATGAGCCCCGTTTAAAGAGGTACGATGGATGAGGGATTAAAAAAAGGGTTGGGGAAAAAAGATTGAATGAAAAAAATGACCCTCTCTCCACTCTCCTTTTGTGTGGGGAGTCTGGAACCCCATCTGTGTGAGAGGAGAGGCGTGAAATGTTCTGTAATTACTGGTAATGATGTCCTAAGATCAGAGACTCAGCCCAAACAAGGTAATTACATGATAAATGTGTGTATGAGCACACTGACCTGGAGTCAGCAGGGCCTTTGAGACAGGCACACGATGGACAGCTAACAGAGATATCTGTTCAAAAGGCCCACTGGGACCTGCATAGATCTCTATTGTCTGAAACACTGTCTCTTGGTAACAACATGGATCAGGGTTCAGCAAAGGGCATGTGTGCAGAGGCTGTGTGTGTGTGTGTGTGTGCATGCATATGAACATAAAATACTGTAATATTTACAAAATATGGGGTGGAGTAGGAAATGATTTATTAGATTTGTTTTTGTATTTTTATTAGAATTATTTTAATTAAAAAATATGTGGATTTTTTTTTTTTTTTTTGTGTGTGTGTGTGTTCCCCAATTTTATTTTATAGATACAAAGGAATATGTAGATGTGGAGGGGGTGGGACTGTGCTGGGCTAGTGTCAGGGGTTAAGTGCCTCACTCAAGGACATAACATTAGTGGTCAGAGTTGGGAAGATCCTCAGGGATTTGAACTTGGATCTTCAAAGTTATAGTTTGCAATCCTTATTTAGCCTCCAGTATATTGCTTTGGTTCAAAACGCTAGGTTATACGCATATACTTATTATGTATGACGTCTTTATGAGAGATGTACATTCATTTTCAAGTAGGTAAACAGTGCATGTTTATTTTAATTTCTAGATTTATGACTTTTTGTTTGGTTTCGAGATATATTACTATACTGGATTTCCACATGATTAGCATGGCCTTGTTTTCATGTAAATGCTGAGATGAATCGCCAGCTTTTCATTTCCATAATCTACAGTATATGATTTGCCCTAATCAATGTGATGTGGCTTAACTGTGTTTTCAGCCCTAGATTTGACAGTTGTGTCCTTGCTTTTAATGGATGTGGGGACAGAAGGCTCCAGAGAGACAGTTAAAGTCCACGATCACAGAGGCCATGGCAAATAACTGATCCTCTAGTGCTTCACTTTTTAAATGCAAATAAGGCCCTGCAGAGCAAACAGGTCACATGTTTTCTTTTGTCCTCTTTAGGTTTAGAGTTGTTTGCAATGTTATTCATCTGTTCTTTAGAACTGTTTCGGTGACTTTACAGAATGCATGGTAATTAGATCATTTAAATTCTAAGACCTTGTTTTTCAAAAATCTGATAGTCATGCAAAAAACATATTTTGAGACTATTACAGTAACTTCAAATGAGGAATCATAGTCAAGAAAAAACAGCCTGGATTTGCCTGAGATTTGCCTAACCTCTGAAAAACAATGCCAGCTTTATTGATGAGTATTTTATGCTCCGTAAGCTTGGCTGCCGTTATACAAATGACTGTTGTATTGCACTCTGGTTGTAATGAAAGAGGATATTAAACATTATCGCATTTTATCTGTTTATTCATTAGCCCAATTCCAAACCAATATGCCACGGCAGTTTTAGGGGGAAGCATGCCTGGATTTTACATCTGCATTATTATTTACTTCATACAAGAAATGACATGAATTGTTAATTTACTAAAACATTGTAATGCATAATATGATGATAAATCTGTTATAATGTTATAAAGTGTGTTGACTACAATACAAAACCAAAAATATGTGTAGAAGTGTGAATGTGACCCTCCAATACCCCATGTCACCTATAGATGGCGACAGTGCCTCATTTTTTCTGTCTCCATAGAGAGGATTAGATTTAAAAAGCCCTCACTATACCTACACATGATCGGACTACACTTCTGTTGGATTACATGTGTAGACATTAAATTTTCTTTTTACTTTTTAATTGCATTTTATTTGGAAGATTTTTTTTTTCATAAATGCTTTCCTCTTAATATGAATATTGCGGGACAAATGTAAATGGAGAAGAGATACAGATATGGACACCATGTAAATTACCTGATTTGTATGGGTGATAGACTGACTCAGACTCCTCTAAACATACACAAGCCCAGTAAAGGTTTGTCTGTTAGTTTTATGTCGAGATAAAAGATAGTTGGTAAACAGATAACTGACATATAACAAGTATTAGGGAAATGACGGTACACACAGCACACATCTGTGGGAGTATAAAAAGAAATGGCGTGTGGAGGAAATAAAGGGACAGAAAAAGGCAGAAAATGAATGAGAGAGTTGGGAAAAGGACAATTTGTCACAAAGTCACCCGCATAAAGGCGGAGAAATGCGCGAAATGCAGTAATTGCGTGAAGCAGTCAGTGTGTGCTGAATAGGAGCGCTGAGAGTCGGATTCTGCTTCCGTCATGCGCGCGATCGGAGGCATCTTCAAGAGCGTCTGCGTGAATATGTTACTCATTACCGCGGGCAGATAAAAAGCTAGAGAATGCAGAGCGATTGTTCTCTAGTGCTGGAGAAAGACAGTCCTCCCCTCTTCATTAGCGCTGGAGAGAGATCAGGGAGCGAGTGTAATGAAGAGAGGGATCACTCGGTAATGTTTACCCGGCGACGCAGATGAAGTTGACGGCATAGCGAGCGCGGTTTCCTGGCAACTGTCTCTTTTACGCGGCGCCAGAGACTCGGCCATTATTAATACACAGACGTGTATTTGGGTGGTGAACAGACTGGACAGTGACACAATGACCCCAGCCACCAAATTAGTGTCTTTGAGTCGGAACGCACTGTGAAGAATTACTAACAACTGAAGTGTCTTTAAATGTTCAAGAATCTTACAAATGTATTTAGATTTCCAAGTGATTTGCATTTGTTAATTTCTTTAATATACATATATAATCAGAGGTTGGCTAACTCTGGATTTACAGGTGTTTCTGATGGTGTGGAGAGGCATATATATAATATAGACATCTACGATTCCATGAAGAATCTTGAAATTTCCTTTGCACAAAAGTTTCTTTTTAGAAGGGTTCTTTAGATTATTATAATGTTCTTTACACTTAGAAAAAAGGTTCACTGAAAAGTTCTTTGGGGGAACCCAGAATGGTTCTTACATTTGCTGTGAAAACTCTTTTGGAATCTTTATTTTAGCGTGTCTTAGTGGGAAAAAAAAAACAGCTTAAAGGGTTAGTTCACCCACAAATGAAAATAATGTCATTAATTACTCGCCCTCATGTCATTCTACACCCGTAAGTCCTTCATTCATCTTCGGAACACAAATTAAGATATTGTTGATGAAATCCAATGGCTCAGTGAGGCCTGCATTGCCAGCCGTGTTACTGCACCTCTCAAGATCCATAAAAGTACTAAAAACATATTTGAAACAGTTCATGTGAGTTCAGTTGTTCTATCTTAATATTATAAAGCGAAAAGAATAATTTTTGTGCACAAAAAAAAAAAAAAAAAAGACTAACAATATCTATGTGGGCCAAGTTCAAAACACTGCTTCAGAGCTTTACCGATTGAATCAGTGAATCGGAGTGCCACAGTCACGTGATTTCAGCCATTTGATAGGAGATCCAAATCACTAATTCGAAACAAAAGATTCAGAAAGCTCAGAAGATTCATGAAGCACTGTTTTGAACTCGGCCCATATAGATATTGTTGAAAATTCGTTATTTAAAAAAAAAAAAAAAAAAAAACTTTTTGCACACAAAAAGTATTCTTATCGCTTTATAATATTATGATAGAACCACTGCAGTCATGAACTGTTTCAAATATGTTTTTAGTACCTTTATGGATCTTGAGAAGTGCAGTAACATTGCTGGCAATGGAGGCCTCACTGAGCCATCGGATTTAATCAAAAATATCTTAATTTGTGTTCCGAAGATGAGCGAAGGTCTTAGGGCTGTAGAACGATATGAGAGTGAGTAATTAATGACATTATTTTCATTTTTGGGTGAACTAAGTTGCTTATTTGGACTTAGCTGGTCTTATTTCCTGGTCAGACTGGTCTCTTGGCTGGTTTTAAAGGGGTTTTGGGAACTTCTCAGCCGGTCAGGCTGGGAAACCAACTGAAAACCAGCTTGCCTGGCTGTATGTGACCATTTTAAACCAGCTTAGATTTTTTTTTATCCTAATTTAAGCATACGTTGTTGGCCATTTGGCAAGGTAAGCATAGTGTATTTGGGTTTTTTTTAACACGTAAGTAGTATGTGACTGTGAATATTAATTAATCTCTAGCATATTTCCAGACAGTGAACAGTTTAGATAATAAAGACACTGACCTAGTGGAGAAACTAACTTTAGAATTGTGTTCATAGGATGACAGGGGTTTATTTTTAATTTTATGCAAATCAAAAAAGCATAAAGAAAAAAGTGGTCTTAGATGGAGATTTTAAACACACAAGCCCCCCATAGCCCTCCTAATGGTGTGTATGACAATGACAACGTGCGTCTGCGCGTTGCTTTATGACTTCAATCACTCCCTGGAAAAACAAATCTGATCTGGTCTACCTGCCTCCATCACGCCATCCTCCAGAACAATGATAGATAGATAAAAGCCAGTGTCTGTGGGTTTGTGTATTAAATAAAAAAGACGGATGTCCCCGCGGCTGGCTGTTTGGCATTGCCTGATGCGAGTCATTTATCTAAATGTAGCCGTGGCAGCCGGGGCCCTGGGCTGACAGAAATGACCCATAATTTGCTGCTAACTGCAGTAGCGGGTTCTGTAATAAAAGCTTTTCATTAGGGCTGAGCAGCCTGCACCAGGCACAACTTAGCAAAAGGGCCCTTCCTCTAATTGCTAACCATTACAAATATGGTCCATTTGGTGGAGAGAGAGAAGAGGAGGAGAGAGAGAGAAAGAGAGAGAGAGAGAGAGAGAGAGAGAGCAGAGAGGAGAAGAGGGTGTGGGATAGGTCTGTGTTTCCCCTTCACAAAGCGCACCAATAATTGAACAATTAAACTTTAGCAATGTGATTACCACTCACCATAACTAAAAGCAGCTGTGTGAATGGCACAAGGCCACAGTGGGCGGAAATGTGGAGTCTGTCTGAGAACGGCGAGCTCGGGATGGATGAGGTGTCATCGTCGGCGCGTGATTACTTACTGCTCCAAAATAACAGGCCAAAACAAAAGAAATACCAGCTGATTTGTGTGATTTAAATAGGTGAACATAAAACATAAGCAAAGCCTTAACAACATAAAAGAAATCCTCGGCCCGTACAACAAAACAACCGTCAGATATACGAGTGCCGTTTCACTTCCTCATTTTTTTACCTTGCAGAAAGAAAAGGACAGATCCTGCATCCCTCGTCTCTCTTGTTGGAAAGCAGATGTTATTTAGAGATCTGAGCCACTTTATCATTTTTTCCATAAATCCTCAGCGGCTTGAATATATACCAAGGACTGCTTGGTACTGCTGCTGTGACGGTGTGAATGCAGCCTTTGTTTAGACGCAACACTGCCATCATAAATTAGCATCTTATCACAGAGAGAGGGGTAGATATGGACATACAATAATTTTATGCCCTAAAATGCTTCTATCCATGTTGCGGCCTGTGGTCTTCACCAAAGATGCTCTTTTGTATGCATTTGTGTGCATGCGCTGACCTTTCCTTTGCAGCGACTGAACCTCTCAATAATCTCCTCACACAACATATAAACAGAGAGCGGCACCCTGCTGCCAGCGTTTGGTTAACAGGGTCTGATTAGAAACAGCAGGTGTTCCTCTCTGAGCTTTCTGCTGCTAGGAGCCATGAATGGTGGGATACAGTAAGGGCTGTGACCTCTTTATTCAAGTATACAAAGACATTGATACTGCCACAGATCCTGTCATTACCGACCTTCCCTCCCTGCCAATTAAAACCCACTTGTTTGATGTTCCAATTAACGTGGAGTTTAGCCAAATGTTGCGTGTATGTGTTTGTTTGTGTGCGTGCATACAAAAACGCTGAGTATCCTTCCATTAGTAAATGCAAAGCTTGATAATTAAAATGAGAGAAATGCTCAAATACAGAATTATAAGGCTAAAGGGATAGTTCACCCAAAAATGAAAATTTGATGTTTATCTGCTTACCCCCAGGGCATCCAAGATGTATGTGACTTTGTTTCTTCAGTCGAACGCAAATGATGATTTTTAACTGCAACCGTTGCCGTCTGTCATTCAAATAATAGCAGTAGATGGGAACTTCAACTATAACAGTAAATAAAACTTGCTTAGACAAATCAAAATTAAAACCTGCGGCTCGTGACGGCACATTGATGTCCTAAGACACGAAACGATCGGTTTGTGCGAGAAACCGAACATTATTTATATAATTTTTACCTCTAATACACCCCTATGTCCAACTTCGTTCAGCTTCCTGTTAGTGAGGTCAAAAAACGCGTTGTGATGACGGAAGTGATGTCTCGCCCATATACTTCAATGAGCGTGAGACATCACTTCCGTTGTCAGAGCGCGATCAGACCTCACTAGCCGGAAGCTGAACGAAGTTGGACATAGTGGTGTATATTAGAGGTAAAAAATTATATAAATACTGTTCGGTTTCTCGCACAAACCGATCGTTTCGTGTCTTAGGACATCAATGTGCCGTCAAGAGCCGCAGGGTTTAATTTGGATTTGTCTATGGAAGTTTTTTCGACTCTTATTGTTCAAGTTCCCAATCACTGCTATTGTTTGACTGACAGACGGCAGCGGTTGCAGTTAAAAATCATAATTTGCGTTCGACTGAAGAAAAAAAGTCCTCTACATCTTGGATGCCCTGGGGGTAAGCAGATAAACATCAAATTTTAATTTTTGGGTGAACTATCCCTTTAAAATGTTGTAATTTCTGTTGTGCAAGTACTATATATGCTTTCGCGGTGCAGTTATAGTGTTTCGTCACCGCTCGTTCCTTCACTGCAGCACCACATCAAAAGAAATCATGCTGTAAGTTTGTTTTCTAAACTGAGTATGAGTACTGTGATTAAAAGGAAAAATTACTGACTGAACATGGAAACAAACTTAGAACATGACAATTTTATTCACTAACAAATGAGTATAAAGTTTGGCTCTTTTTAGTGAAATGAGAACCGTAGTTCACTGACAAGCTACGCAATATCGCGTTCATTATGTTTTTTTAAAAAAAAAACAAAATAGCGACTTTAAGTGCATCTGAAAGTGTTAACTGTCTTGCTGCAAATAGAGGCCGCACTGAGCCATTGGATTTTATCAAAAATATCTTAATTTGTGTTCCAAAGATGAATGAAGGTCTTACGGGTGTGGAACGACATGAGGGTGAGTAATTAATGACAGAATTTTCATTTTTGGGTGAACTAACCCTTAAATTCCTTAAAGAATTACCCTTTCGCCGAGCCCCGCCCCCCTTAGTTACTGTTGCTTTGTCCGACAAGCCGTGGCGCTGTCACTCCATACGCAGTGAAAAATACATCGCGGAATAAAGAGGATACTGACCACACATCGACAGACAAGACAGAGCAGGTTACTTATGATATTAAACAAAGTACCAGCTTTCAAACAGTGTAGTTATTAAAGAAATTCAAACAATAAAAACCGTTTTGTTGCTCTTTAATGTGTCGTGACCATGGTCGTGACAGATTGCTGTAGATCCTCAGCTCAACCGCTCGTAAAAACCGATCATCTCTTCCTATTAGTCCATGAACATGAGAATGAATGTTGTTTCAAACGCGGAAAGACGTCAATACACACCATTTTTCAAGTTTAACTCCACCGAGGTTAATCTTTTAACTACTGGCTGCTTTGTCGGACAAAATGGCGGATGCGGCGTTCTGATTGGTTAGATCGCTTGTCAATCAAACTCCCGGCGAAAGGTCAGTTGACCCTTATTGAGTCTTCCTTTTTTTAGTGAATCAACAACAACACGAGCAATTTAGTCTGAAACCAATGAATCTTATGAATGGTTCTTTTAATAAGTGCTTCAAAAAGACTAGTTGGCGGTTGGAATCAGTCTGACAAATCATTCACTGAACTGAAACTGAATCGACGTCTGGCCCACTGAACTGCAAATTATTTTTTTCAGGCAGGCTGTATTGAAAGTTTTGTGTCAGTACCATTGCCGAGTGATCTTTCAAATCTTAAAGTGATTTTTTTTTTTTTTTTTTTACTCATTATTGATTTTAAATTATTTTACCTATATTTTATATACTACATGCATTAAGAATATACCTTTATTTATTACAGAAAAATGTTGCTTTAATGATCTTTAATGACGTCATATGGGAAATCACACACACACACACACACATATATAAAATATAGCCATATAATGTTGGTGTGCTTAGCCTAAATTAGATTAGCATTGCAAACGCACTGTGAAATATTATGTGCAGGCAGATTCCTACATTAGTTGTGCACATATAATGTTTCATCATACATGTAACACTTTGATTTGAAGTACTTTGGACCAACAGCAACAGATCTTTGATGACCTTTAACTTGCGACACTGATCCATACTGTAATCCAGACAATTCCTGGAACTCTGCAGCAACTGCCATCACTCTAGTCTGACGCGCGCTGAAGAGCGCTCTTATCAGACACATTTGCTGTTAATGGTAGCCATATAATAATGAGAGAAAGAAGATAAAAATCATCATACCAACAAATTTGTTCTTGCATTTGCTTATCAGTAAAAGTTCTGGATAACAGGGTTAGAGAGCTGCTCACATCACATAAAGTTTCAGTTAAATAGCCGCTGGTTGTTATTGTCCAGCTTTAGAGAGAAACCATACAGTTTTGCATTGCTGGAGCCTGCTATACAAATGCAGTTTATATATGCAAAGTTACTGGTGCTACATACAAAACAAAATCCCCTTCCCCTACACCAGGAAATTATCCATGATTCTAACTTAGACTGAATTAGACTAACTTTCCCCGTTAGAACCATTTGCCTACCACTGAAAGAGCCTCTCAGGGATGGAACAAACTAGAGATTGTTCCTTTCATCTTCCTTTTAAAGAAATAAGAAAGAGAGGTAAACTGAATCAGACCCAATTTTGTACAATTCCGAGTACAATAATCCACAAACAGTCGACATTTATAGGACACCTTTAAATATCTTCCTTTTAAACGTTATTTAAATATAATTAAAGATTAAAATAAAATAGCAAGGCTTCATTGAAGGTTTCTGTGAAAGTTGGCATCTAGTGGTTGTGAAAGTATCAGACACCCAACACTAGGTGTCCCCCCTTCTCCTCCAGTGCAATCTATGTCATAAGATTATGATATCATAGACAGTAATGGCACCAATCTACTAGTTCTTCTTTTAGATCTTTAGCTATTCTTGCATGATCGACTGGTCTTAAATGAGAGAAGGGAATTCATTTATGAGATGGATTACTTGTTAAGGCCAAACAAATAACGACCTGTGTGACAGTCCACCTGAATGCCACCTATGTAGTCTTGGCAGTGACTGTTGATGAGACATTAGTAATCTACTCTTGTAGCATAAACCCTAGGACCTTTATCAGACCATTTCAGACTGCTTTGTTTTCATAGATTATAACACTTAATTTTCTTGAAACCCTTAAAACCCTAAATCTTTTTTCTTTTTTTCTTTTTTTTTTCTTTTAATGAATAATGCATATAAAACAGCTATTATTTCTTTGTTTTTCGTCTTTTATTTTTATTTTTTTTATAAAACACCTAACAGTATGGTCCCATTAATGTTAATCCATAAACATTAACTTAATGAGCAATGCATTTGTTACAATATTTATTAATCTTTGTTAACCTTAGTTGATAAAAATACTACTGCTCATTGTTAGTTCATGTTAGCTCAGGTCTATTAAATAATATTAACAGATACAAAAATTGTATTAGTAAATGTTGAAATTAGCATTAAAGGGTTAAGGTTCACCCAAAAAATTATTATAATGTTCCAAACCTGTATGTTCATTCATCTTCAGAACAAAAATTAAGACATTTTTGTTGCAATCCAAGAGTTCTTTTTTCTCTCATAGAAAGCAATGAAATTACCACATTCCAGGTCCAGAGAAGTAGTAAAGACATTGTTAAAATAGTTAACATGACTACAGTAGTTCAACCTTAATGTTATGAGGCGACACAAATACTTTTGTGCGCAAAAACAAAACAAAAATAACGACTTTATACAACGATTTCTTCTCTACCCTGTCAGTCTCTTACGCAGTTGATGCAGTGAATGTATTTTATGAATGCGGGGGGAAAAAAACTGAGGCATTTCTCAAAATATTATTATATTATACTATTAGGGGAACACTATTAGGTGCCTTGTAATCAGGCACCTAATAGTGTACTCAAAAGAAGTTCAGTCAGCCAATGGAATCACTTTGGGGTCCAAGTGTGTAAGATTTTGATGTGGTTAGGATTTGGCACAACTCCTGCCTCCTGGTTGAGAAACTCTGGATTAAAATGGATCAGAGAAAAAGATCGTCCTCCCCCCTTCGGCGGCAGCTGGGAGTGTAATTACCACACCTGATTTATACGTGATTAACACACGGCTATAACTTACCTTTCGCACCAAAGCACTGCCATAAGTTTCCTCTACTTTTCACCAAACAGGCGTGATATCGCAGCAGAATGGATGTGCGTGACTCTGGCGGGAGCATATGGTATATTTCTCCATCATCAATAATTCAAGCGAAATGAGCAAAAATTAGTCGGCCCGGTTACTGCCGAGTTTGTTCCGCATTAATTTTGCCGACGTGTTCTAAATGGGGTCGTTAGGCTGAAAACAAAGTGCCTCTCTCAGTGTATTTAAAAGAGAGAATTGCTTCGTGAGAGTCTTGTTCACGATCTTACACCTGCTCTCTTTGTAAATAAGAGTATTGTTTACAACCCATGCAGGCTATGAAGTTACGTGACTGATTATCAAATTTAGTTCTAATTGAGAAATACTTCACATCCTGCCATAATAAAGAGAGAGATCTGCCATGCAATCCTAACTGATTTTGCAGCAAGGCATGCTTTAAATGATTGTTGCAATGATGGACCTGTTGTCTGCACAGACACACACACACACACACACACACAGTCATATAGGCCTACGTCTGTATAACCTACACAATCCTTAGTGCTTCTACATATTGTTGGCTTAACCTCGCATGGCCCTAATCTTTCTGTGCACCGGCTGCTGCTCTAGTGGCACTCTGTCACTCACAGTCTATGAGGTTCAGCTGAGCAAGAAAAGGAAAAGAAAAGAACAGGAACAATAAGGTGAGAAAATGTCCCTCTCAGCCCAGGCTGGCTCAAGTGCCGGCCATGTGTGAGTGAAGAAGAGAGCTGGAGAGGTGGAGGACCATTAGACCACAGGGATTATTAGATTTTTAGGGGAGGTATGACCCCTCCTGTCCTTTCCTCTGACACCCACACTCATTCATGCACACCTAACCTGCCATGCCAAATGTAATTAATAGACACTGACATTGTCGCAGAATTGGATGTTTGAGAATTGTGCTACTCTGTTACATGGTGTGAGAGAAAGAGAGGGTCGGGGAGCAAAGGTGTGGATGTCACAATGATTTCTAGAGGTGTTACTGTTCCGAATGGAATAGCTGTTACTTACTGAATTTTGTGTAGTATATACTCAGGATGCACCAATATAAAAATGGATGATATTGATTTTTTTTTTTTATTAATTATTTTCATTATTTATTTTAAAGCGGTGGTTCATTATGATTTCACTTTTTTAAACTTTTGTTAGTGTGTAATGTTGCTGTTAGAGCACAAACACCTGCAATGTTAGGATGCACAAAGTTGAAAGCAAAGGGAGATATTTTCTTTTAATTCTAAAAAGAATTCTCTGTTTAAGGACTACAACAAACAGCTGGTAGGGACTACAATGAGCTTCTTCCCGGGTTGGTGACATCACTAACCCTAAAATTTACATAAACCCTGCCCCCGAGAACAAGCAACAAAGGGGTGAGGCCATGTTATTGCAATATAGTACATAACTGAAAAGCAATTGCATGTCATAAAAGCAAGATGCCAACATAAATTATAACTGTAATTAAACTAAACTAATCCTGTTGCATTCTACATGATGTCACTTCTTCTTGAGTCTCTCCATCATTGTCCGACTTCAGTTTGAACATAAAAGGCTGAACAGTTTCTGACATTTTTAGTGAGTCTTTGTGAGGTAATCGGCGCTGCTAATGCTATGTGCTAACATGAGCTCTTGAAACCCGCCCTCTGCTTAGGAGCAGCAGCTCATTTGCATTTAAAGGGACACACACAAAAATGGAGTGTTTTTGCTCGCCCTCAAAAAGTGACAAATTTAACATGCTATATAAAATATCTGTGGGGTATTTTGTGCTAAAGCTTTACATACACACTCTTTATCTTGTAAAAATGGCATTATACCACCACTTTAACAATGTATTATTTAGACCAATAATTTTAGAAAATTTTTAAAATATACATATTTTAAATTAATTAAAATTGTTATAACATAATGATTATATTATAGTAAATTATAATATTCTATGCCATTTTTAAAATAATAATAAAAAAAACATTAAAAACTCTTTTAAAATTGGCATCCTAACGTTGTAATGTACAGTGTGGAAAATCAATATTTATTTAGAGATTGATTGATTGAGACTGAGATCGATTGATATGATCATACAGTTCCTATAGAAAATCATCGTACCCCTTTGAAATACAGTAGTTTATTTGTCGTACAGCTTGAAATCAAACCCCATTTCCAAAAAAAAAAAAAAAACCTTTTTTAGCTTTATTTACAAATTTTGCCTTACAACAACCAAAAAATAAATAAAAAAATGGAAACACTAGAATAACGGGGTTGGAAAAGTCACCAGCCCCCTGATTTAATACTCCATAGAGCCACCTTTTGCTTTAATGACAGCCGTTAATCTTTTTGGATATGTCTGTACTAGCTTTGCACACCTAGATTGGGAAATATTCATTCTTTCTTGCAGAATTGCAGTACCATGCACTACTAACAGTGGAATCTTCAAGAAACAGCTGGTTTTATTTTGAAGTAATCAAAACCACTACACTTGAAGTTAGGTGGTGTTTGATCTGGAAGTTGAATGGTTGCACCTGAGCAAGTTTATAATGGTTTACTCGGGGCTGATCACTTTACCAAACCGATTTTTAATAATACTCCAGAAAATTTAAAAATGTTATTTTCACTTTGATTATGAGGGTTATAATGTGCACATACAGCTCAAAAAATTGACTTATTTTATTTTCCAGGGTGCAATGTGACAAAAGGTAAAGCTTTACACAGGGTATGATGACTTTCTCTAGGCAATGTATTTAACAGTGTTATTACATTATTAATGGTTAGAAAAATTACATTTAAAAGAGCATTAGATGATGCAATAGTAATCTAAATGTAAAATGATCATGAACAATATCTGATAAGTATCTAATATTGGCCGATAACATATATACCAATATATTTTGCATCCTTATATACACTGGGTACTTCTTACTATTTTCATTTTTTTTTTTTTTTATAGTAGGTAATGTTCCACAATAAAGCATTGTATGTGAGTCACTTATGACTATCATCTTGGAAATAAAATTTTGTTTTGTTTTTTGGCATTTTTTTTTTCAGTAAACATTTGAGTAAACATTTTAATTTTGACAGTCTGATAAAATAATGAGTACAGAAAAAATTGTTTTGCGGCTTTACACAATAGAAA
Organism: Chanodichthys erythropterus; assembly: GCF_024489055.1. Lineage (NCBI taxonomy): Eukaryota > Metazoa > Chordata > Actinopteri > Cypriniformes > Xenocyprididae > Chanodichthys > Chanodichthys erythropterus. Next base: position 21,614,080 of record NC_090238.1, on the reverse strand, counting down.
TGAAAGATTACTTGCACATTAATTTGTGGGATATTGGTATAGAATGCTCTGTCGTATTTGTATACTACATAGTTGGACAAAAGTATTTGAGCTGGATACTTTGCATAGTATACTACTGTTGAAACAGTATATGCTTGTAATCTATTCTGAATATAGGCAGCATCTCAGCTTGCAATATTTCCTCCTCCTCTGCTCTAAGAATAAGTGCCAAATGTGGAGGTGTTCATGCATTAAAAGAGAGAGTGGAGAACACAAGGTCTCATTAATTTACAAATGTGGTTAGTTAAGCTCAGTCGGATAGATGAAAAAGAGCTTAAATCATTTGCCTAGCTTTACATAGTTCGCACACTCTGCTCATATCACTAAATACTCACTAAACCACACAAAGCAGGCGAAACTTTTACCGCTCCATTGGTGCATACAGTAGATTTCAGTCAGCGTACTGGTTTGTCATTAAACACAGGCTAATGTGAAAGAGTCTAAGCCATCAGCCCACACCTGCTACATACTTGCCTGCTTTCTCGAAATTGCCAAAAGTGCAGCACTGAACCTCAGCGATATGATTAGTGTTTGTAATGGTGCCAAAGACGGCTTTATTTTGTGTCAGAGTTCTTAATTTTTGTGCTTCCGCAAGGTTGTTTTAGGTATAATATATTAAAAACTGAAATTTTGTTAATCTTAATAATCTGAATAAATCATTGTCTTAAAGGGATAGTTCACCCAAAAATGAATATTACACTATAATTTACCCTCAAGCCATCCTACGTGTATATGACTTTCTTCTTTTAGCCAAACACAGAGTTGTATTAAAAATATCCTGGCTCTTCCAAGCTTTGTAATGGGAGTGATTGGAGGATGAACCTTAAAAGTTTAAGATTTACAAGCTTCTTTTTAGACACAAGTCGAATGCTTTTGGCTGTCACGCCGGAAGCTTGTTATTTTACTTTATAAAGTTTTAAATAAGAACGCAGACTCATGGATTCACTTCAGAAGGCCTTTATTAACCTCCCGGAGCCACGTGGAGTACATTTATGATCCATGGATGCACTTTTTTGGCCTTCTAAATCTCATCCTTCAATCACTCATATTATAAAGCTGGGAAGAGCCAGGATATTTTTTATATATCTCTTATTGTGTTTGGCTGAAAGAAGAAAGTCATATACACCTAGGATGGCTTGAGGGTGAGTAAATTATGGGGTAATTTTTTGGGTGAACTAACCCTTTAATAAATACTACATTTGAAGATGCAGTGTGTAGGGGAAATGCAAATAGGTGTACAAAAGCAAATACAGGCAGTTAAATGTAAATGGAAAAGTACAGGACAAGGCATCAACAACTTTTGACATTTATGAGAGCTCAAAGATGGTGTTTGTGTTGCTGTGGTAGGGGTTATAATGTGATGATGTGAGCAGTGAGACTGGAGGGTTCAGAGTTAAATGTGTTGGAACAAATGCCTTTCATTGGCATTGATTGTTTTAAATGAACAGGATGAGAATGGGCCATTTTTTTGTTGAAGCCTGTGGATAAAAGGTCTAACAAATCTTCAAGACAGGTATGATGGAAAGTAAAGGAAAAAGTCACACCGTGACAATTGCCTTTAAATGGACCATTATTGTAAATACATGCAGATTGTTCAAAATGAGATTAATGGACATGGATTGCTCAAAACATTTATACTGAATATTGACTCTTTCTCTCTCACTCTCTCTCTCTCTCTCAGACTCTCTCTGTCAGGTGAATGTCACTTCACTGCTGGGAAATTTAACGTTGCTTTTAACCTGTGCTGCCATGTAATTACCTTGACATTTACCCTTCATTAAATCAACTCTACAGCAGCCATTTTATTTTTCCTGACTCTCCACATCGAGGCAGACTCCAGTAATTATACATGCTAATAATTAGAAACAGTGGGCTGTGAAATGCAGAGCAAATACTGTAATTTCCCATGATTCCTGACCTCCCCTGCGTTGTTCATTATTTTTGTGGCGAGAGAGAGAGTTGAAGGGCAGAAATACGATTAGAGAACTGTGCAATGAGACCGAGTGAATGAGTCAGTGACAAGGGGAACGCCTGCTACTCCTCTCATTTCGTCCATAGCTTCCGTTATTATGACAACTGCCGGGGAATTGGTGCAATGGTGGATGGCGGTGGTAACGATCCACTGGGGACTCGTCAATCAAACTTCCCAATGCCACCCCGAATTGAAATTTCATCTGCATTTGAATTAGCGACATTATTCGCCAATTTACCTCAGAGTGAACATTTTTCCATTGGAGATGGAATTAAATTAGAAAATGAGTGAGTCTTTAATTTCCAGATTATTAATCACAGAATATAATTCACCTCCACATACCTTAAGGGCAACCACATTATCCTAAGTGCCATTTTATCTCCTGACCGTGAAGCTGATGCCCTGATGGCGAGGTGTCATACAAATCTAGCTTTTCAGAAGCAGATGATAAAAGAATACATCTCGCTCCATCATGGAAGACATAATATTAGCAGCACTTCCTGCCTGAGAGCTTATTTGACATGAAATTGGGTAGTTTTTAACCTATGCCGCAGTAAAATTACTTTTCTGTAAGTGGGGAAAGTCAGCATAATTTGAGATTTATTCTGATGGGAATTGGGTTATGTACAAAGACTGTTCAAAGGGACTGGCTTAGCTTCAGCTGAATGAAAGTCTTGAACTAGCAAAAATAGTCAAGCACTAGATTTAGAGGCTGATTTAATTGATTTTATGCTTGCTATGTAGATACCAGTAAGATTTTCTATATATTATATCCGTATGAACATTCTTGGCCTGTTGTGATATGTACTACAGCCAGAGGTGGACAAAGTACACAACTCCATTACTTGAGTGAACGTATGGATATTGGTCAAATATTACTCTGTTACAAGTGAAAGTTGTAAAGACAGATTTTTATTTAAGTAAAAGTACAGAAGTAGCCTACTTGCATTTAAATGCTTAAATATCATAGTAAATTGTTTTATTATTGTCGTTTGAATGCACGCTGTGCTATCATGGTGGTTTAAGCCAGTCAGTTATGCTCTATCCGACATGCTAGCTTGTGACTACCTTGAACTCATTTAAATACTTGTTTAAAAGTTACAAAGCTCTTTTCAAAGTTGAAAACATCTAGTAAAAGAAAGGTTTCTACATTGTGTTTATTTGACAGGATTATGCTAAAACATATTTCTGAAAGGATTTCCGTTAAAGGCAGGGTAGGCAAAAAATTTTGTTCCAAATTTGTTTAAACTTTCTATATATATCCATGCATAATTAAAATGTAAGAACTCTGATAAAAAGAGTATAAAAATCGAGTGACTCTAGACCATTTAATCTGTATTAAACACAGCTCATTGTTTCCATCCGGGACGAAACATAGGATTGGCTGAGGCGACTGTCACTCTCTCGCAACCATGGCAACCACCCTTTTGACACACATGACCTGCCCACTTGCGCGTGCACGTTTGATTTGGGGAATTCAAGAGGCATGGATACTAGGAATACCAAAACAATGGCAGAGAAACAGCAAGCAAAATTCACAGTACCGGCCTATGCAGTTAGTAAAGGCAAACCAGGCAAAAAAAGGAAGACAGTAACAGTACACGAAAAGGCAATGAACAAAAAGTCTTTAGATAAACAAAGAAATAAAACGCGAGTTAATATCAGGGTGGCTCTCCAGCGATGGCGAGAACTGAGAGCAGGATTGTGCACAGTTTGCACGCATGCATCAATCGGCATTTATCATATATGCATCATATAACCGTGGCAGGTCCCGAGGCAGGCGCATATAACCACGGAAGGTCCCGAGGCAGGCGCGCATAACCGTGGCAGGTCCAGTGGCAGCTCCCCCTGCCACGCAAAGATTTTACTCCCTCTCAACTGAGGTAACTCAAGGGGCTGAAAAGTGACTCCTTGATGGCTTTATTTCTGCTGGACAGGTAAATCTTTCTTTTTGTATTTTGATCATACATATTTTTTTGTTTATTTTTTCATGAAGCATGTATCATTAGCACACACAGCTGCGTAATATAGCTAACATAACATTACTCAGCTAGCCGTTGTAGAGACTATAAATAATCTATAGGCCTAGCTCAAGATGATAGCTATAGTGTTGAATTGTGCATAATTTTGCTTTAGATAACTAAATACATGTTTAACAGATAGTAGGCCTAACGTTACTCCGCATCTAGGAACTTTTCTTAGAACTATATTTACCCTGTCTAACTCTTTTACCATGTTCACCTGTAAGTTTACCTGCACGTTTTTTTTATATATTCTCTACCTATGTTTACTGATGTCTTTATCTTGTATCTGTGTGTCGTACACACTTTGTTGTATGTGTGTGTTATTATTTTGTGTCTGCAATGCAGTTGTGAGTTGATATTTGAGTGTATGTTACTCTGTTTATCTGTAGAACAACGTATATGTTATGAATCTTACACGAAATTCATTTTCATCACAGTGTAAATGATGGTAATGGAAAAACGTGCATCATGCAACCTGTTTTTAGCTTTGCCTTATAGATAACTAGCTCGTTAGCGAATCAAAAAATATATATTTTAAACTTTACCAATATCAATATGCTAGCTTGATAGTGAGTACTAAAATACATCTTGTTTGTTTATCTTCATAATTATAAAGTTATTTTTATTACATGTGATTAGGACATGATGTCACTACATGCACTGTGCTCCTTCCTCTCCGCTCGTCTCAGGTAAATAATGCGTCTTCCAGCTCAGTGGTCGGAGTCGCGCGTTCATGCGTTTTGGGGGCGTGGCTTTGGAAGGAGCCCAGAAGGGAGGGGGTGGAGTGAATGGAAATAATGAGCTGTCTTTAAAACAGTCGTGAGAGGTCTACAGACACTCGATTTTTATACTTTCTTTTTCAGAGTACTTGCATTTTAATTATGTATTGATATATAAATAAAGTTTAAACAAATTTTGAAAAAAAGTTTTTTTATACATTTTTTACCTACCCTGCCTTTAACATAATTAGCCCAACTATGTTTTTGTATGCTAACTACATTTTTGTATGCTAACTAACGTCATTGTCGAACCTTACCTATACTTCATACTGAAACTATCTAAAATTACAGAAATTTTCCATTTCAAGCTTTCACCAGAAATTAAAAGTTTACATACCTCAATATGCTTCCACAGGTTGAATGGTGAGTTTTTCAAGGCTGTGATATGGTTCATTTTAGGCTAACATTTAAAACACGTCACACTGCACAGAGAAACCGTCCATTTTGCCATCAACTGATCAGTGTTCAAAAACGCTGGGAAGTCCTTGAACTTCACATGACCCTACAAGAGTGTTTACTAGGGGAGTAACGATTCACTCGTTTTCTCGATGCATCGATTACAAATCCTGACGATGCATTGATCTTGAAACATGTTTTTTTAATCGTGAATCGTTTATTTCGGAAAATGCAAAGAATCGGATTAATCGCGATTCTATAGTGATTCAGTGCTTTTAAATATATAAACATTAAATTACTACATGCGCGAATTGATGAAGACATTGTGCGCCATTATTCGCCCTCACAGCTCTCCTTCACAGACACGCGCGGCTGTACTTTACCGCCTTTCACTGGATTGCGCTCGCGCTAAGGCTCAGTCCGTAGCCCACGTTTGAGCTCTCCTCTGGACGACCACTGCTGTTCACATGAGCAGATGACTGTTCTCTATTAAGGCAGCAATAGTCCTGAGCCAAACTGCTCAAGCCATTGATAAAGCTGCCAAGTCATTGCGCGGTCACTACTGTTGAAATAAACGCTTTTATTGCGTGGAAAAGTCGGAAATGGTTCATTGACATTACCTGAGCAGTTTCAAGGCGCGCATTTTTTGCATGGACGGAGCAAACACATAATGTAAGTGTCTAAATGCATACGCACAGTTAAATGAATGATAAATAAAAAATTATGAACTTAATGTCATTAAACTGAATGTGCGAGGAAAATGCTAAAATAACACCATTAACAACACTGAAATAAGAGCGCGCGGTTTATCAATCAGATAAAGTTGCGTTCGTTACTATAACAACAGAAGAAACCCAGCGCGTTTTCTTTCAGAATCGCCATAAGGAAACTGTTCCATATAAAGAGAACAAAGATGGCTTTTATAACTATTCCGTGAAGAAAAGTTGGGAAAGTGCATGATAGTCTCTCCATGTAGCTAAGCATTATTATTTTTAATGTACCTGGAACAGTTTAATAAGGTTGTGTAGCCTTTAACACTATCCTCCACTATATTTAACATGAACTAGGCCTAAAAATACTTTAAAGCCCTTTTAAAGTTTTGGCTTATGTAAATTTCCACAAATACCAAAATAAAGTTATGTAGCATCATTGAGAACTAACATGAACTAACATTAAGCATGGACAAAAGTTTTTTGTTTGTTTGTTTGTTTGTTTTTGCCCTTACTTTCTGACCTCCTGAAGGCCACTGTGTAATTCACACCCTGACTAAGACAAGTTGAGGGAAGCATTTCAATATCACTATAAATGCATATTAAAATGCATAATCGAATTGAATTAATCACGTCGAATTGTAATGTGAATCGCCTTGAATAGAATCGTTCTGAATTTGCAAAAATCGTTCTTGAATCGAATCAAACACCTATGAAACGTGAATCGAATTGAATCGCTGTCTACCCAAAGATTCACAGACCTAGTGATTACCGATATAGGCTGTCTGCAAAAAAAAAAAAAAAATTCCCAATCACATTTTAGAGAAGAAAAAAAATCATCCACTGACTTTCAAAGCTCTACATAGTAACGATTTTCGAGGACATTGATAGAAATGTAGTGGGGTGAAAAGTACTATATTTGTCTTTCAAATGTAGTGAAGTTAAAGTAATAAGTGTCCAGAAAAAAATTATACTCAAGTTAAGTACAGATACTCTAAAAGTGTACTTAAGTACAGTACTCAAGTAAAAGTATTTTGTTAGTGTCCACCTCTGACTACAGCAGCCACAGACTAACCAAACTTTCTGTGCATGCTTATAGTTTTGTCTGAATGTGAAAACTTTATAAATTGTATACCTATAAAATTATAATTGTTATGATTACTGTTATTTAATTTATAAATAATAATATTTTAAATATACTTCTAATTATTATTTAGGTATTAGGCAATACATTTTAAATAATAAATAAAATTTAAAAATAATAACTATTCTTCATAAATTTGTAATGAAACACCCATGATATCTACACCGTATTATGCAGTAAAACACCTGTTACACTGCTAACCAGCCAAAACTCACACATTTGTCAATTATCATTTCACTAGTTCATTACTTTTTAGCATATATGTGCTTATTGGTTGAGGTTGTTGAAGGTTCTACTGTGATGTCTACTTCAATTTACATATGCTCTTTGTTTTAGAAAAAGGGTACAGAACCAAAACTGTTTCAGTAAAAACTCTCTATATGATTTTTACATGGTGTTTGAGCACAGAATCTATATCTGACTATGCTGTTTATTTAAAAGGCTTCTTTTCTCTATGGTGAATTCAGGCAGAGTTTGAACCATGACATGGCGGAGGGCAGCGCTGCCGTCAGACTGAACTTAATGCCAGGCAGTAATGGTGGCTCTTTAGTCAAACCTGAAGTCCTGGGGTACCACAGTGCTTCCTGTGCAGGTGTGCATGAATATTAATGTTAATACTTTTAAAGCATTACAGACTTAAATGTGACAGAGCAGCTAGCGGCTAATCACAGATAAAAGCCCATTACAACTCTAACTACTGCTCTGTCTGTGGACTGAGCCACTCTGAAGGTCAGTTTGAAATGTTTCAAATCAGAAAATGTGAATACGATACTGACTTTAACACTAGGTTTTATAGACTCACATTATGAAAATGGTCTTGTTCGAAATAGTACATAAATTGTGTCTAGTTGTGCTAATGGCTATGATGTGCTAAAGCTAATGTGTATGGTATGTTTGCTGTTCAGAGAGTTTGTTCAGTTTGAACAGTTTGGAAACTTTACCTGCAAGAGAGAAATAATACAATCATTAGGAGGTGAATATGCTGTAGCCTGAGAAAAAAAACAGCATCTCTTCAAATCTTGTCTTTAAAGGCTGCGTTGTGATGCTGAAACATGCAGGTGTAATAGACCAAAACAGACTAATGAGCAAGGTAAGAGGTCAAATTAACTTTAATTGGGTATGAGGTCGAATTAATTTGTTAAATTAACTGTTCTTGTTACACATCTAAGTGATTTGCTGAAAGCTCGGATTAATAAAGCATAATAAAACTTAAAAAGAACACACAATTTAAGGAGACACAACATTGTTTAAAAGTTTGGTGTCAGTAATTTTATTTTATTTTGAAAGATTAATACTTTTATAAAAGTGACAGCAAAGGCCCATTTCTATTCTTAATATGTATTAAGCAGCACAACCGTTTTCAACATTAATAATAATAATAATAATGTTTCTTGAGCAGCAAATCAGCATTATTTAATGATTTCTGAAGGACCAGCTGACACTGAAGACTGAAGTAATGGCTGCTGAAAATTCAGCTTTTCTATCAGATGAGTAAATAGAAAACAGTTGTTTGAAATTGTACTAATATTACACAATAGTACTGTTTTTACTGTATTTTTGTTCAAATAAATGCAGCTTTGGTGAGACTTAACGGAGCCCAATACCTGATCTAACCCTTAAAAATGGCTTTTATTGGTGTAACCTAATGTAGTTAGGTTTATATATTATTAAAATGATTAATAAAACAAGTTTATTTTCATGTTACCATACAAAGCACATTTTTAGGTTACCTGACAGTGCTCCATTATACATTGTAATATGACTGAATTTTGATCTTGACACATTTTGCTTTTGAATGAGAGGAAACATTTTCTGTGTTGGTTATGTCCTGTAAATGAAACCAAGGTTATGCTCATGAACAAGTCAGTAGATTCAGAACATCCATTACAATTGACTTGTAAAGAAATAGACATTTGATTTTATTTAGCCCTCCTACCTGATCAGTTTGATCAAGGATCGTTAAAGCTCATCAGACGCCCCACGGTTTTGTTGAATAGAGTGTTTGTCTCGAAAAGACAGGGATAGTTTTCATGAATTGTGATCTTAGGTGGATGAATGAGAGAGTTAGCCAAACCACTGAGCTATAGGGAATACTCTGTAAAGAAATATAGATAGAAATAAGAAGGGCAAGAGCGTATAACAGCTAAACAAAGGCTTATATATACGTCCAGCAGAGCGAGGTGAGATGTCACACAGCATGTAGGACTACAATCTAAAGCAAGCGCTACACTCCATCGCTAAAAAGAGATTAAGACCTCATGGGGTCAGTTGCAGAGAGATAACGCACAACAAACAGCTCTTACAGCTAATGCCTCCCGACTTTAACAACAGCAGCCAGCTTCATGAGACACCGTGCCACAACGATCCATCACCGCGAGGACGTGCTTGCCAACACGATAGTATGACAAATGATGGCTGGCTTGATTGAAACCTGACAAAATTACCTTTTATTTTATAATAATGTCTGGAAGCAAAGCCCAGCCCACGATAAACACAGATCCATCACCTGACTGTCACCAACCGACTCTCTGTAATGGCTGATCAGCGAGTTTAGCCTTCTAGACTCCAAACTTACCAGCAAACTGTCAACACGAGCCCGTACCGCCCCGACACTGACAAATACTCACCCTGACAGGGCCACAAATCACACGCTGAAGAGTTTTAAAACTCAATATTCACTGGCCACGCATCTGCGGCGCTCTTGTTAAAAGTGTATTACGGCGGCCTCAGCTACGAACACACTCTTTATTATTACTGTATTGACAGCGACTATAATAAAGTTGTGTTTTTGGAAAGCTCGGAAGATGGGAAAGGCAGGAACGGGGGAGAAAGACACAGCCCGAGAGGGGGTAAAAAAGCAATAGCTATAATGACAAAGGTCCCTTCTCTGGAATATGGTGAAATGGCTCATTGATTGAAAAATGTTATGGAGGAAAAAAAACGTAAAAGTGTTGTGATTGATGACTCTTTCTCTCTTTAATTCCTAGCCTTGGCCCTGAAATACACAAGCAATAATGCACAAAATGACTTTGCCTCTCACTTGCAACTGTGCCCATGTATTCAGTTCTCAGTTTCGGACCTGTCCTAATTCAAACCAACCAGATTATCGCACAACATCATAATCATCATTGGCTTTTGTTGTTGCACCTGTTTTTTGTCTCATTTGTTGACTGAATTATACATTGGTTTATTGTCAAAATCATATCATGTAGTTTTATTAAAGTAAAAATAGTTCACCAAAAAATGAAAATTTGGTCATTTACTCACTCTCATCATGTCATTCCAAACATGACTTTCTTTCTTCTGCAGAACACAAAAGATTGGTTGTTTTGGTCCCCATAGACTTTCATTATATAGACAGAAACAGTTGATATATTATTTATACTAGTTATAAGTATACTGCAATAAAGTACTTGCAAATCATTTGCAAATTATTAGTTTAATTTATTATCACTGTAATTATCAAAATATGTAAAGAGTTAGATTATTTTTTTTATGCTTTGTTAACTTATTAACCGTAAATAGTTTAGATTAGGTCACAGAAAATGTATTGAACCTTTATTGAACATTAATTGCATTTGTATTAAGTGTTCCTTTAAAATAATTACAAAAACACTAATAACCATTAACAACAACTTCACTAAAATATTGTACATCACTTATATGGTTAAGTTGTTAAAGCATAAAAACATAATCTAACTCTTTACATATGAGTTAATTTAACAATAATATTTTTGTTAATTACAGTGTCATTGAATGAAGAACTCACTATTTGTATATAGCCTAGTAATATATTAAAAAAGGAGACTACAGTATATAAGTATGGAGCCCCACACATGACATGCAGAAAAAAAATAGTAGGCTAAATCGTGCGCACACTTTACTAAGTCGTTCCCTCGATCATGTGCATGATTTACTAAATCGTTCCCTTGATTTACTAAATCCTGCGCATGCTTTACTAATTCATTCCCTCGATATACTAAATCATGCACACGTGTGCACGATTTAGCAAATCGAAGTAACGAAATAGCAAATCGAGGTAACGAAATAGCGCACAATTACCTTTTTTTTCTTGCATGTCATGTGTGGGGCTCCGTACATAAGCTATGAATTAACTACAAACTAATATTTTGCTAATTTTTTGTAAGTACTTTATTACTGTATACTTATTATAAAGTGCTACCAATATCTCATTCATGTTTGGAATGACATGAGGGTGAGCAAATAATGAAAGAAATAAAATTTTTGCATGATCTATCCCTTTAAATGTTGTAAATATGTAAATGTATTGGTTGTTTTAGCCCTACGATGACACTCTCATGCTTGAGCGTCGTCTCTAATCGTAGTATAGTGTTCATCCTGGTTAAACCACGGCGGTCACATACGCTCTGTCACACTCTGGATACGGCCCACTAAGTGTGCTTAAGGCTCATTGTTAACATAAGGCCAAATCTGTAATATAGCATGGACAATTAAGTGCACAATTTTTGTATAAATGCAAAATCTTTCACTGTGAATAATTCAGTCAGCCCTCTCCAGCTCGTTTAATAGAATGGCGGGAGAGTGAGGGAGCTCATTTGGCCGTGCAGCCGGGTTTAATTAGATTTTATGATGTATGGTATTGCTAATTCGGTGGCCCTCTGTGCGCTGTCTAAGGCGGCCCTTTGCTCTCCAGCTCGGCTGTCACAGACCCATTTTTAACCGTATTGAAAAATTCAGGCTTTATTATCGCCCAGCTCACTCACTCCACCCAATCAGAGTGCAAAGTAATGAGCTGTTTAACTCTCTCTCTCCCTTTTCCTCCATATCTAATTCCCTCCCTCTAAAGGAGAAGCACGAAAAGACAAGTATGAGGGAGGAGCGCACTGGCTATTGAGTTAAGAGGTTAGTAAAAATGAAAGGAAAAGGACAAGAAGTTAATGGAAAAAGAAAAGAGGAGCGTGCCGATAACGGACAACTGAAGAGGGAATGAGTGACTGGAAGAAGCTAGTAAAGGAAGTGGATGAGGTAATGAAGAGATAGGAAGTTAAAAATGTAAGCGGGGGGAGACTGAGCGACATTGATGTCCTGGCGTCAACAACCTTGCCGCATTAGTATTAGCAGTACTGATTCATGAGGGAACTTTCCCTACAAGCCTGTAGCCATTAGCCTACAGTTCCTGCGGCTGTCACCGGGCCGTGGCCGATGCTGCCTAATGCACTGTTCCTGCATGAGCTACCAGCCTAATACATCTCACTCGAAGAAAGGTCACCACTGGAAGGCAAACAGATTGGGGGAAACACAGCAGGATAGCAGGGCATGGGAAGTGGGGGTGCAAAGAGTCTCTGACCTGGTGCCAACACACATACACACATACGTGAACAAACATTTCCCTGCTATTCTAGAATAAACCTTTCAAGCTGACTAGGTTAACAACAGCATTATAAATTTCCCAGAGAAGGAGAAATGTTTCATATGGAGAATTAAGAGGAATAGATGGAAAAGTGCAGTCTGACAAGGCTGGTAAGAGAGTGTGTGTGTGTGTGTGTGTGTGTGTTAGAAATGAGATGAACGTGGCAGAAATGAAATTAAAGGTGTAAAAATTAGATTAACGGTCAAAAGTGTCAAAACTTCAGTTAATGAAAAATATCTTTCCACTTCTCTAATTACTTGTCTCCTCAAGCAGGTAACGGCAGGTGAGAGATTAAATGAGATTCCTGTGCAGCTCATTGCAGCACTCCTGATATTTCAGTGTTCTAATATTTTGGAATGTAAGAAAAAATGTAACATTTTTCAATATGTGAATTGTACGACACATTAGTGGATTATTATTAATCAGTAATTTTTTCCCCCCTTAAAAATTAGGCAAAAAAAAAGAGAGAGTAAAATAATATTATTTTCCAAAAATATATCTTGAATTAAGTTTATTTGTCTTACTCAATTCATTTTGATTTAAGCATAAACCTCACAACATATTGCTAAATTGGTTTTATACACAGAAAAAAGGGTAATGATTATATAATTTATGTTGATGGTTATATAAAACATAAATATATTCTCCAAGTACATATTGGATGCAGTTTTTCTTCATATTTTCTTTATATTCCCTTCATATTGAATGCAGTTTTACTTCTTAAATAAATGTATTGCATTCAAATTGTTCTATATTTTTATATTTTAAAACTTTTACTTACATTCAAGATAAAATCCTGATTTAATAATGTTTTTTATTTCTTATTTTTTAATTTAAATTAATTAATTATTTATTTATTTATTTTTGCAGTGCATCTCCTAGAGGCAATTACAAACATCTAAAGAGAAAACAGACACACAGGTTTGGTACCCATTGGGGAAGTCCGTTTCCTGGCACTGAACCAATGCAAAAGCCACATTAAACCTACCAACCTCAAAATCTAACAGTATTCCATTTACAACTAATCAAACATTTACAGAAGTGCAGCTCCATCCAGAGAGAATGATTCATCAACCACAAACCCCATGTTCCCTTTCACCCCACATCTCGTTATTCACACTGTATCTCAATCTACCTATGCAAATGAGGTGCGAGGGCCGTAGAGAGCTGACTGGGAAAAGGAGAGAGAATGATAAACAAATATTCATCCATCCTGCTGAGGAAATTAGAGGAAAGAAGGCTAGACAGAGATTTGGGCCTGGTTATAATGCCAGGTTTGTGTGAGTGTGTGTATGTGTGTGTCACTTTCTCTTGCTCTCTCCATCTTTAGCGTGTGAATTATGCATGTGGCAGTAGCCTGTCAGCACCGTAGAGGTGAATTAACTGAGCACGTCGCAGCTTTTGTTATAAATCCCACTGCCTGGTTTTGTACCCGTTTTCCCAACATTCTGTATACCTGTGCGATGACGGATTAGCGCGCTGTTCAAATTAATGTCACCGCCCTGCGCCAAGTTCACTAGCAGGTGGATGTGTGTGTGTGTGTGTGTGTATGTGGAGGGGGGGGGTAGATATCTGAACCCTAGGCCCTCGGATTGAGAGACCTCGATTTCTTTTTTTTACCCTTCATTTTTTGAGAGACAGGCTCACCCCTTCTGTATGGTAATCCTCTGGTGGGGTCACCACAGGCTAGGCGGCTGTGACTGTTCCCCTATTACGGGCCCCATTTGTATATCAGGTTGTAATTACACCATGACTGCCCTCAGGCCTACATTGACCGATCTCACCTTTCAGAAATATACGATTCAAACACAATATAATTATGGCTGTATTAAATGACTAATGAATTCACATGCTGCTAAGTTCCCTCCGCAGCCGTCATTTGTAAATACTTCAGACGTAATTCTTTGACAATTTATTCTTCAAAAGCCGATATGAAATAAGGGAAGGTTTACCTCTTAAAGGCCTCAATTTTTTCCCTCATAGCGTCTAACTCACCAATACAGACGTGAAACCATCTTGTCCCAAAACTCTTCTGTGGTTACTGAAATTTCCACGCTTATCATAAAGTCGGAGTGTAGCAGCATATTATGCTGAGGGCCATTTTTTCAGTGTTGCTCAGCTTTAAATGGTTAAAATCAGGGAGCTGTTTTGAAATAAAAATCTGCTGCCTTCTCAAACACCCTAGACGCATATAATGTTCCTGAAGGTGGCGGCGGCCAATTCTTTCTCCCTCAGAATAAAGTGTACCCTTTTTTATTTGAGATGAAAATGTCAGTAATTTATCTAAGATTGATGATGTCTTACATTTGTACCCAATAAATGAAAAATAGATGAGCCCAGAGTTCTTTCGTTTAATATTTAAGGCAATATTAAAGCCTCCGTACAGCCAGTGGAAGTAGTTTTATTTAAGAGGAATAAGACTATTGGGCATTGTTTGCTGAGCACCTCATGTTTATTTGATGGGATTTTTGTGGCTTTCTGAGGAATTCAGACGCTATGGAAATCGCACCCATTGCACAGTATATCTAAAACTACTCCGTCCTTTTTATATAGCTGGCATTTTAGAAGTTTGTGTGTCTTCATTTCTGTCTGAATACTAATATCCTATGCCTTTAGCTATGTTTGTTTATTCTCCATACACTGCTATATATAATATAATATAATATAATATTAGGGGTGTAACAGTACACAAACATGACTGTTCTGTACATACCTCGGTATTGAAGTCACGGTTCGGTACGGGTTCGGTTCAGCAGGGGGATAAAATTTCTTCGTTTTCCTTCTTTTTTTATTAAACAGTGGTTTATTGAACAAATTCTGTCTCTCTCTTTAAATAAATTCAATTATAATTATAATTTTCTTCAGGATAAAAAAATCTATCTCAGCTAATGCTGTAAACTATATAAAGGGAGCATTTTCTTGCACATTGCTATAATATTAACGTTTACAATTAACAACAGAGCCCAAACTATTAAAATGATTTATTTTTATTTATTTATTTATTTATTTATTTAAGAAAAGGGGGAACAATGCATATTAATGAACATTAAGACAAATGTAAATATGCCAGATTATAGCCTTAGGCTAATTTCCATCTGCAGACCCCCTGGCAGGTAGATGTTACACATAAAAAGAAAGAAAGGAAAAACTATATACAACACAATCAGACAAAGACAGACATGCTAATACAACAGTCAATATTAAAATACACAATAGAACAGCGACAAAGAAAATAATTTACAGTTCATCTGTATTGCACCGAGTCGAAGAGAGAAAGAAAAGTAATAATAAAATATGGATATAGCACAGGCCCATCTTACAAACTTAACTAACTATAATACAGTTCACATATGATCGCATGTTTGGGTCTCTCTCAACCACCGTTTCAATTGTTTTAAAAGTAAGAAAAGTTGTACATTTCCTCACTGAAAGTGGAATGCTGTTCCAAAACCTTGAGCCCTGAAATGAGAAAAGGATGTACGTCTAAATGGGGGCTCACTGTTACCTCTAACGGTGGCTCGCGTTACTCGTAAACCAGAGCCACTAACAGATTTCTGCTTGATAAACTCATTCAATGGGGAGGAGCCAAATTGTGAACTTTATAAATCAGACAAGCAGATTGAAATGTTTTAAAATTTGAGAGACTTAAAAAACTATATTTCTCAAGAATGTTACAGTGGTGGTAAGAAAAAGGCTTCTTATCCAAAACTTTTAATGCCCTTTTGTAGCATGATTCAACAGGTCTAATAACAGAAGAACTAGCGTATGACCAGCTGGTAATGCAGTACTCAATATGAGACAGAACCATTGAGTGTAGGAAAGTGATTGCTGCTCTGTCTGTCAAAGATGCTCTAATATGTTTAAAATTCATTATATTAAAGTTAGTTATTTTTAGTTAGTTAGTTAGTTTTGAGCATGCTTTTGAAAGGACAGTTTTGAATCTAAATAGACCCCAAGGTATTTAACATTTTGTAGTTCTTGTCCTCCCAGGTAGACCCTTGCTGGAGCTAATGGTGTTGATGGTTTAGAGAAGAACATGGATACAGTCTTTTTAACATTCAAGCAAAGACAAGAATCAGTTAACCAGTTGCTGTTTATTTTTAGATCTAATAATCAACACTCAAAAAAAAAAAAAAAGTAAATTGCACATAAGGCACATCTTGCATTAACTTATAAATCTGAAATTATTACTCAAATTCATTTCTGAAATGTAATCATTTACATAGTTACTGTCACAACTTGTTTTCATGACGAATTTATTTAAGCATGAAAAAATTAAGACATTACTAACTGAATATTACGAATAAGATAATGTAGTGCATATATTTAGTAAAATGCTTCCCTTTAGAGTTTATTTAAACTAACATGCTGTAGACAGTAAATTACCGCAGTTGAAACACTGATTGAGAGATATCTATATCATCTGTTCTTTTTCTGTGCATTTCCTGTTGTTGAAGTTAGCAAACAGTGTTGCATTACTGTGCATTGCCCCTTCTGGATTGGAGTGTGGATTGCCTGTGACTGACAGTATTCGTTGTCTAAGTGTATAAACTGAACCGTGACTATATATACACTGCCCAGCCAAAAAAAAAAAGTCACTGTTTGTTCACAATTTGAGCCTGATGAATCTTGACATTGTCATACTGGAATATGGCCTTGATACATCTTAATACATGGTTGTTTAAGAAATTAAAAGCTACACACTCCATCTTTTAGGGTTAAAAGAACCGTTGCCAAACATATAACATGCTAGAAAAATAGTAATCACTGTAATAATGATCCACCCATAGACTCTTTAGTATTTGCCTATTAAAATCCAAACAGCGACTTTGTTTTTTTTGGTCGGGCAGTGTATGTAAGCAATGCTGGGTAGTAACTGATTACATGTAAACTGGAATACGTAATCAGATTCCAAATATTCAGTACTTGTAATTATATTATATTGCATTTTAAAATACTCATAATCAGACTACAGTTACTTTTTTATTGATTGCATGATTACGTTATTCTCATAATGACAGTAAATTATTAATAATTCATTGATTCTCTCTACTACTTTTTTATCTTTTGCCCCTGTACCTACAAACTTTTTAAAAAAATACACAATCACAATTCAAGTTTTAAAAAAGAGATCATCTTCTGAGCCAGTAATAGCGCATCTTCGTGAAGAGTTCATGAATGTCAATTGCTTGAAAACCGGACTCATTCATAATGAACAGCACCTAATTTTGTCCTCCGAGAGCTGCATTAGTCAATAAACTGCTGTACTCTTGAGGTATTGGCTTGATATAGATGTATCTCGGAGCAATCAGGCTTGCCATGGAGTTGAGTAGTACTTCTCATTCTAGTGCTGGCTAACTGCCTTATTCAATCTAAGTGCAGAACAATGGCGGGTGCTGGTCTCTCCCACATAAGGAAATTAAATCAAGCCTCAAAATCTGTACCCTTAGCAGGCAAAATAAAAAGAACCCTTCTCTCTCTCTCTCTCATGGCTCTAAAATGGGACTTTACAAGCCTGATTCTGGGCCTCCGTGTTATTTGATTAACGTCAATTTGCCGGTGTTTGAACCGTACATCAGAAGGGCGAGTGGCAGCAAGTCGGCCGCATGATCAGGCCTCTACACACACACTTGAGCATGAGGCCTGCAATCAGCCACAGCTGAGGAACAAGTGGCCCAAACACAGCTGTCTGTCGGCCCACACCCGCCCCAGTAATAACGGGCAGAAGCTCGGCATTTTCACAGAGATTAAAAAAATGAGTTAAGAGAGGAGGTGGGAAGGGGGAGGGAGAGAGCTAGAGAGATCTTAGCGCTGCTGTGACAGACAAAGCGAATGCACTCTATGAGAAAACGAGTGCGTTGTAAAGTGGAGCGGTCTAATGCAGCCAGATGGAGAGAGAGCTGGATGGTGACCAAGGTTATATAAGCTTCTAGAGTTTGAGAGATCTGATTGGTAGGATCAACACTTTGGCACCGGGAATGAACGGATCTAATGAGCGCTATCTGCAAAATGGCCTCCTGTAGAACTTCAATGGGTTTGTCCTATTATAGCAGACGTAGTCCTCGTGAAAAGACAGAGGTGGAGGATGAGCCAGAGAGGAGGATGGCCCACTCAAAGCACAGCCGAAACACTCCATCTTGGTTAGCACATGCAGTCAAAACACTGAATCTTGACGATTGCTGTCGCCATGATTTTGTTCACCCTCTTGGGTTGCATGTTATACATAAAAAAAAAACAACTGTGGCATGTCTCGTGATTTTGTACTATATGCATTACATGGGCTTGCATGTACATTGAAAAACATTTGGCGTAGAAACAATTTTCAAATGCTAATGAATTTCACAAACAATTACAAAGAAAAAACATTGATGTATATGGAATTTTTAAAGTACAAAAATATTACTTTCTTGAAAAACAAACTCGTCTACTTTCACAGTGAAGTTATTTTGAAGAGTTCAGATTACACCTTATTTTTATACAAATAAGATATGTAAGTTAAGCTCAGTAGGCTAAATTTGTAGTGTAATTTTGATTACCACAAACATTTATTTTAACTTCCTCTAGCAAAAATCTGTCTCGCAGTGAGGCACTTACAATGAAAGTGAACAGGTCTAACCATAAAATATTAAAGTACTTACTGTTTCAAAAGTTTAGTCACAAGAAGTTAGCAATATGTGTGTTAACATTATTTTAGCGTGCAAAAAATGCCTACATTTTTTGGGGTAAAGTTGCAAAATAAGCTATTTTGAAATGCCATAAACTCTAAAATTACTATTAAAAACAATGATTTAAATAGCTTTATACCTAAAAACAACAACAACAAAACAGATTTTAACAGAATTAATTTAAATGCTTTTAAAACATTTTACAGTTCTCTTTCACTTTCATTGTAAGTGCCTCACCATAACCTTGATTTTTGCCTTTTTTACATGTAAGAAAATGAGGAATAAGTCAAAATATATACATTTAAAAATATATATTTTTGTAATCAAGGTTATGCTACCAAATTCTGTCGATTGATTTGAAACTGGAATATTCCTTTATGAGAGTAAATCCTCAAGCCCGACCTCATCCATTAACCTCGGGTGAAGAAGAGGTTCGGCTTGCTAACCAACATAGCCTCGGGCTCTACTATACCATAGCTGCAGC
This sequence comes from Chanodichthys erythropterus, assembly GCF_024489055.1. Lineage (NCBI taxonomy): Eukaryota > Metazoa > Chordata > Actinopteri > Cypriniformes > Xenocyprididae > Chanodichthys > Chanodichthys erythropterus. The sequence continues at coordinate 21,594,475 of NC_090238.1, read as the reverse complement.
TGACTGTGTGTGTATGCTGTTGTGTTATGCTGGCGTCCACGACCACCAGATGGGTTCCATGTTGTAATTCACTCGTTGAAACCCCCTATTGGCTTATTCAGATGATATTAACTGACAGTCATTTGCTTACGGGACACAAATTAAATCATCCGATGGCATTAAGGAGCTCTCTGTGGGCTCTAGAGAATAAATACAGCTCTGTGAGAGATTTTTGTTGCATGATTTAAGGAATGAAAGCAATTGATTGAACTGGCGCACTGCAGCTGTGTCCAGTAACACAAAGTATGTCTGTAATATATACTTATATTTATATTTTACGTCTTGTGTCAGTTTTACTGCGCTGTTGTGTAGTTTCGAAGCTGGTACAGATACCTAGATTTTACAGTCAGTTGTGATTATGACGAATGTCTTCAAGCAGGCTGTGCTGGCATGTTCGATCTGGACACCATGGCACAAAGGGGCCTGCCCTCAGCATAGCTGATATGAATTACCCACAGGTAAAGCAGAACAATCACAAAAGAACTGTGGCCCGTCCATTGCAGCAGCATTTACAAGAAATCAATATCAATACTTAATGTAAGCTGGGTGAAAAATGAGCCAGCATAGAGAGGGCATAATAACAGAACAAATGAAAGACCTTGGACTATCTCCCCTCCCGGTGGGGAACAAGGGGAGAGGGGGATGGAGAAAATGGGAGAAAAAGAGGAGAGGACAGAAATTCTAGGGGTGCGTTGCTTGTATTCACAAAAGTGAACAGCTTCTGATCGTTCTATGAAAATGTCACATGTAAACTTGGACTGTGAGGGCTGCAGTAACTTTTCAGCTGTATTGTAGTATTGGAATTTTCAATGGTGAGAACTTGGTGTTGAAACTTTCTGCAATGTTTGAAATGTTTGAAGCATTTATTACATTTGAAGAGAATTCAGTATATATGTTATTGTGAATATACATTTCAGCATATGTAATACTTGATTTTGGTGTTTCTTAAGCTATAAAGACACTTTTACGTCCCAAGGGTTGATTTTTTTTTTTTTTTTTTTTTTTTTTTTTTTTTTTTTATAATCCAATAAAATTTAACAAATTTGTACTTTTTTCATGACTTAATTTATTTTTGCTACTTTTCATGCATTAAGATTTTTAATGCTAAAATACACACTGTCCACCTTATTTTTCAGGTAACAGCGGGGGCGGCCATTTGTAAATTTAATGTGTCTAGCTTCTGGTGTCATTTGCTTCCAGCTATTTTTAGCTGTACAAAACAGCTCTTTATGCTGCTTGATATTGCAAATTGGTATTTCTTACCATATTATTTTAATGTATTATCTTAATTATAAACACGCTGGTTGTAGCGCAAACAGTTTTACAGTTTACTGCACTTTGATATTCTTTTTGTTATTTCCCTATAGCGGCTAATAAATTGAAAGTCTTGCGCACACACACACACACATGACTGGAAGCAAATGACAAATTTTTATTTTATTTATAATATTACATTATTTTTCACACATACAGTATTATGACCATCCTTCAGCTGTGGAGTCGTTTCCGTCACAACCCACAATTTTGCCTCAGTCTTTTTTGTGAGGTTAGTATAGGCCTACTTGGTTACCATGTAGACAACATTGTCATTGAAGAGCATGCTTGAGATGAAGAATTATGCAAAACATGAGAAAAAAATATGGAAATAGGTTATCCTATTTTAAGAAATCCAATTTCCACCACATCTCAAATTATGTATTGTATTGACACGCGTCTCAAATTATGTATTGTATTTACACGCATTGTGTAAATGACATTTGTTGTTTCAGAAAATGATCTCCTATGACCTGTTTACTGTTGGACATTGTTAGTAGACAAATTAGATAACCTAGTTAAAATGTGTTTGAAGAGAATTTATTTTAGTTCACAAAGCCAAACATGCTCACAGCTGAGGAAACACACCATATATATTCACCAAAATGTATACAAGCTCTAAATAGTGTACCATTTCTTCTTAATTGTTCAACTTAAGTACTGGTGTTGTATGCTGTATGCAGCATGATAGTGTTATTTTTAACAGGCAATTGTCAAAGTCAGTTACTCGGTTTACCAGATGAGGGCACTGCAACCAAGTTCTGAAAGTCTTCGTGGCTCTCTCAACACTCACAAGAGCCATTCATTCTGTTTCCTGCTGTGGAACGTTCTGGGAATGTCCCTTTACCTCTCAGCACTATACACGGCAACACAAAAAGAGTTACAGAGAAACTGTACAGAACATATGAAGTCAAGTTGTCAAAGCTTGACAAACACTTTCTCAGAAAAACTACACTTAAAGATTTTCATACTTACCATTTCCTCTTTTCAGGCGTCTTTCTCCTCTTTCCCAGTCTGAAACACAACAGCTGACTCTCCAATGCCTGACTCCTTCTGATCCTAAGGTGAACATCGCCAATTAGTCCTGGGAGGACGCGGTAGGTTTGCATTGTTGGAGGGTGGGTGTCATGTTCGTGTTGTGGGGGGATAGAAAGCTTGGGTGCTCCCTGAGGTAATCCGCACTCAGGGCTGATAAAGTGTTCGACAGGCTCAGTGGAACAAAGGCGGCCAGATATTCTTACTGACGCGCATAGTTTGTATCGTCTTTTCAGCGTGAGCTACAGCAATCATGGCGATAGGACTCTGGCAGGCATTCAAAAGCAGGCGAGGCTTTGAACCCTGCCTGGCCCGGTTGGATTATATTTTACACCTGGGGTCTGCTGAAGGACCCATATTAGCAGCACAATGCCGTTGCCTTTGAGGGGTTTAAGGTATTATGTGGCTGTAAGAAAAGGTCAGTTTGACTGTGGAGGGGAGAGGGAGGCGACCTGCATAGTGACAGTATGGCACTGGGACATGACAAGGGGGCGCTTTGTGGTAGAGCAGGTCTTGGCTGCAGGCGAGCCGCAGGTATGGCAAGCAGTAGCAAAAGGCGCCGGTTCCTTTCTGACAGGAGAGCGAGAGCCGCCGCTTTCCCTTTTGCAGTAAATGAGATGTGTGATTGTTCGAGTTTACTTGTTTTTGTGCTAATGATTAGATATTAGTTCTGCTCAACATGTATGTAATGAGCCACCTTGGTTTGTTTGGATAGCAAACTCAGCCTCTCGATCAGCATCTTCCTCCCCGTCTCTCCCTTCATCTATTCAATCCTGTATGTTCTTTAATTTCCTCCATTAACACAGACATATCAACATCTAATTACTCACTCTCTCGCTCTCTATCTCTCCCTCTTTCAGGTTCTCATTTGCGCCATCCGTTTGCAAGGTGCTCGTTAAGCGAATGTGCTTAATTATATAAGAAGATAATTGCATGTAAATGCAGGCCCTAAAAGCTGCAGCGCTGGCTGGCGTACGTTGGTAGAATGACTGAGAGCTGGCTTTCTCTACTCTGTTTGTTTATTTTAGAGTGTGGTGATTACATTGAATCTGCTAATGAAGCTAACATGTCGCAGTCTGAGTCCAAGGTGGCGACTACCCAAATTGGACACAATTAGCATGGGGGCACACACACACACATTCTCACAATGGTTTGTGGTGTCCAGAGTCTTATTGTGTATAATTTCCATACTATTAAGGCCTGACTCATATTGCATTAGACACATTTGGCAAAGACTTTCTTGTTCAATGTGATCCAAAGAGACTGGCAATATTGCTCCCCTTCAAGCCGTTTGAGACTTTGTTGTCCTAAACTGACACCAATGTGGTTATTTACCAACTATTATTCTGTTTTCACTCACAAATTATCATGCAGAACTAAGTGAAATTTAACATCTTGTTTTGTTGTCCACTTTATTCCCGTATTAAATGCAGTCTGTTGCTTGTTCATTCAGACTTGACTTGCCTGTAACGATGAGTTTTAAACTAGTCAATTTCAGTGGATGTCAAATGAAGGATTATTTATTATGTTTTAAGCAGCAGAAGTCAAGGGGAGCGGGCAGGGAGAGGGCAGCCCCAGAGGGGTCCTTAGGGATGTTCCTTTGGTCCTGATGACATGCGTCGTCCATTATGGGGTAACAAGGGACTGGCGACAGAGGGGGGTTTATGGGATGGGTTGTCGCCCTCGGCAACAGAAGGCGGTCTCCCCCCCCTTTGGGACTGTCAATGCTGGGGCCTTCTTGAGGAATCCAAACACACACACATACTCTCTCAAGTCCCATGTCAAGACACCAAACAGATGGTTACGTCTTATATCTGCTTCACTAGACCTGATTTCACTTCATGTCGCAATAACACAAAATGCCGAACTGGTCTCGGATCTGACAGACTGGCAAACTTCTACGAATTCCCAGACAGATGCACTGAGTTCAATACTGACCCCCAGCTCTGCACCCAAGAGGGTCTTCCGTCTTCCCTCTGGGATGTTACATAAAAACACGATATGTTATTTACAAAGAAATATTTGTAAATGGTGGATGAACCAGCTGGCGATAAGGTCCATGTCAGATCCCAGTGCCGCATTGCCCTTCAGAGACCGAAACATGAACCAAGAGTTGAATTAGCCAACGTGAAATGGAGGGAAGAGAAGTAATACGAATGGATAAAATGAGTGCAGGGCGGTTAAAATGGACGGATGGATGTCAACGGAGGTTGGCCACAGACGCCTGTACCCCACCGCGACTGTCTGCACAGCTAAGACATCCTTACATTTTCTCCCACCTCCATTTCTGCCGGCTCAGAGTCTAAAACACAATCATGAATCAATAATTACACATTATTACGATAATTATGAGCACATATAATGACAGTAATGGACTTCATTTAACCCATCCATTATTACTTACAGATGAAGTATTTATTGATCATTCATCTAAGATTATAGCTATAGGCACAGCTTTTTACAAGGTATCTTGATTGACTTTAACCCTTAATACACATGTTCAGAAATGATTGTTATATAAATAAATAATTTATATAAAATGAATATATATATATATATATATATATATATATATATATATATATATATATATATATATATATATATATATATATATATATATATAATAAATTTATATATACATACACACACACACACACACACAAAAATATCTATAAATGCACAATATATATTTAAAAAATCATCTATTTAAATAAATATATATACATACATATATATAATGTGTATTTATATTATTTTTGTTAAAGTATTTATAATTTTTTTTTTTTTTTATAAATATTAAATACATAAATATAATTACATAAATATGTATAAATATCGTGCATAATATAAAAGCTACACTATATAAAGTATCTGTAATGTCACAGAGTGGAAATCTCTAGAGTGTGATATTCAAGTGATGATTACATGGCCTATTATTATTGAAAGCAAATTAAAGTCCGATTTTTAGTTGGGATACTTCAGCAAATTTCTTATCGTGGTTTGAAGATTTTTATTTTTTTTTATAAAAATTGGGAAATTTTGCTCACCTTTTTTCTTTGTATGTGCTTGCATAAACTCTTTCTGTGTCACAAAAAAAGGAGAAAAAAAAGCGTTTTATCCTCTCTAATCTGAAACTGAAATAGATCAGAAAGGGCGTCGATCAATCAGGATGCATTAATTTCTTATTTTCATATGCACTCTGGTTACAGCAATGCAGGTCCTGAGGTGAGGCTGTTCCTGGAAGAGCCTGATGCTTTAGGAGCTGCCTCTCTGAGATAATGAATTGACGTTTCGATTCAATGGCCTTTATGCTCAGCCTCTGTGGAAACAAATATGCCCCAAGAAACCAAATATTGTAGGGAACGGGTGGACAGAAGAACCAGCCATTGATTTTACCTCTTCTTTCTCCCGCTCTCTCATTCTCTCTCTCTCTCTCTGTAATTTTTTTTTATTGCATAGTGCATAAATGGTGAGTTACAGAGCATTTACACCACTTTAGCCCAGAGAAAATTATATTTATACACACAATGTAAAATTAGGGTTATGTTCAGTTGTTTTTCATCTGAGCCTTTTTGTTATCACCCCTTAACCTCTGTTACACTATTGATTTTCCCCAACTTGTATTACAGTACAACCCTTTTAAATGGATCTGCTTATTCAAGATTTCATCCTTAATGCTAAAAAACAACGTCAAACTCTTAGTTTTGAAAGCAGATGTCCAGTGTTGCCAGGAGATGGATTGTAGTTATTCTCCAGAGTGAGAAACATCATCTGTATGCATCAAACACTTCCATCCACTCTCCATCAAAAGCATTTTATTAAGGATTCTGTCATGGCTGTGGGCTGATCCATGGCAGGGTTTGGTGGACAGCATCTTTTGGATTGTGAGGAGTTTGTGTGCAGAGGGCAGACACCTGATAGCCCCCCAGGCACTTTCCGGCAATACATAACCAGCCGCACGCTTGATTCTCTTTGTTGTAAACAGACTGAGGATTGTGGCCTTGTCTTGATCCTGGGTCTTATTCCATGATTTGCCATTCTGACAAATAGAGGCTCTGTTAAAGATTAAGTAATTGCCTATCTGGTATGAAACTGATCTTGGCGACACTTTACAAGAAGGTTACACAAATTGATATTAGTTAATGCAATAGGTAACATGAACTAGCACTGAATGATAATTTACAGCATTTGTTAGTCTTGAATGTAGATTTATTAATACATTTGAACAAATTTTATTTAATGCATTATTAATTAACATCATTATTATATTATATTATATTATATTATATTATATTATATTATATTATATTATATTATATTATATTATATTATATTATATTATATTATATTATATTATATTATATTATATTATATTATATTAATAAGCAATGCTGTAAAACTATTTTGTAGTTCAATTGAGTGGTAATATACAGTCTTCATTTTTGTCTTAATTGTAGTGTTAATTTGATTGTATTCATGTTTTTAAATGAAGTTTAAGTTGCATGTAAAATACTTATTTATATTTGATAAGTATTCATATTATTTTTATTAGGAATCTTGATCACATTTAATTAGAACTTACAAGTATACATCCTGATTTAAATTATTGAAAATATTTGAGATATTTTAGATTGATAAATGTGTCTGTGTGCATAGAGAGGGAATGCAAGGGTCTGGCATGTTTGTGCTTGTGTGTATTAGTGTTTGTTTTGTGTGTCTGATGTTGATTAACTGCTCTGTTTATCTTATCTGATGAATACAGTAATTGATTGTAATGAACCCAATTGTTTTGAATTCTCTGCTCTTGGCAGCTGGCTGGATGATTGTTAAAAAAAACAAACAAAAGAAGCATAAAATGTCATTCTAGAATAATGAGTCTCTTAATATTTAAAGCAGCTATAGTTTTTATTCTGCATTTTACACTGTTTCTCATGAAAAAAAAAATAGAACAAAACATTCTGATATTAACAGTTTATGACACGGAAAGGATGCAAGCACTGAAAAGTGCTGAAAATGACGAGCATATGAGTGAGAAGGACAGAGAAGGATGAGTCAGGGTCACGTCCAGTGTGTATGTGTGTATGAATGAGGGTGGGGGGGCGTGATGGTTTGGACGTGTGGACAAGGAGACAGCGTGTGGTAGACTGTCTGCCTCCAGCTAGAGAATTTGAGGCGATGCGGTGAGCTAATGTGAGTAGAGAGAGAGAACGAGTGAGCGAGAGTGGAAGAGAGAGAGTAAGAAAGGAGGTAAAATGTCATGTCCCTCTGTTGCCTAACAATTAAATGTGGCACCTCAAGCAGATCAATTTAATTTCTCTCAGCCGAGGGCTTTCGTTTCTCTTTCGCTCGTTTTCTCCATCTCTCTTCCTCCTCTCCCTTCTCCGCTATCATGCGTTCTCTCGTTCTCTTTTCGGATGACTTTCTATTGACCCGTTCCTCTCTCTTTTCGCGTCTCCCGGCGCTGGTTTTGGAGATGCTGTTCGGAAACAAAACACCATAATAAAACAGCACTTGAAATATCAACATAACCCTCGGCTAATTAGACTCTGGCTAATGGGGCCTAATTGCATCTGCTCAGAGTGCCGAGTCAGTTCCCTGTACTGTAACCCGATGCCCCCTGCTCTCCCGCCTCATTGATGGAGTCTGTTCTGTAAAGTAAAATGCAGTTAATTTATCGTAAAATCTATTAAAGAGGCGAGTATAAATAAGTAGGGGAAAGGAGATGCGAGAGTGATTAACTCTTTGTTTTCTGTCTAAACTCTTCATTTCGGGGAATTTTTATACGCATGCCTGGCGGCCTATTGAACCGAGGTTACGAGTGCCATCTTGGTGAGAAATGGAAGAATATGTTGTATTGAGGCTCTATTTCAGAATAACAAGTGCATTAAGAGCCACATGCTTTTAATTTCATGTAATTACACCAAGGGGACAAGAGAAAGGCAAGGTGTGTGTGCGCTAGTGCCTGTTCACTGAGAACAGAGCAAGCCCGGCCTGGGCTTTTATATATTTCTGTTCTTTTATAGCAGCCCCCCCTTTGTCACTGCATTTTTTTTCTCATTCTCAAAAGAAAAAAAAAAGGATTTGGCCCATTTTCAGTCTCAAACGAGACAAAACAAGCTCAATAAGCACAAAATGTACTTGTTTAAATTACCCTTTTCCCCTATGTGAAAAACCATTAAGCTTGCTACCGCAAGCAAGTTTTTTTATTCTTCCTTTCTTTCTTTTTCCCCTCTGTCCTCTGTGTTGCAGTTCTACCACTGATAACAGCTTTTATCAGATTTTGTTATTAGTCCATTAGATGGTGATAGTCGTCGAGTCTAATTCTGTTTTTCATTGGACAGTTCGCGAATTGAAAGCACGGCGAGAGGGCTTTAGTATTTAGACTAATGTGCTTTCGATCTCAATGCAGTGTCCATTTAAGTGCTCTGACCAGGATGTTTATTGAGAAATGTGTTTTTAATCTTGTGCTTGTTAACCAGCCGCTTGACTGGGTAAAAGGAAAAGCGCGGAAACGCGTCTCAAATGAAGCCTCAGCCTTAAATCATAAATGATGGTCTCTCTCGTACTCTGCGACCCAGGGTGGGAGGGAAAGACAAAAAATAAGAGCAGAATAAAGCAGAAAATCTCATCTTTTTATTTTTGCTAAGATGTCTACACTTTTCATCTCTTCTTTTTTCATCTTTTCACTTATCATTTCTAAGCCTGTCTGATCTACCAGAGCAGATCACAAAGCACTTTCTTGGCTGCATCTTAAGCATGTCTTCTGGCTGTGAACTCCCACATACCTTGTATTCTAACTGTGGTTCCCTGTGTACTAATTGATATCAGTCCCAAAATGCTGTTGTATCTGCTTGCTAATCGTATCTAAGGCCCTGTTTCCACCTGGAATTAAGATGCGTTTTGATTGTTTGGATCACAAGTGGATGAGGGAGACTCATACCTGTTTACACCTGGTATTTTAATCCGTCTCTTTGTCCACTTTCAACCAGATCTTTCGATCTAATAGACAAAATATGATTGTGCAATTTACATATGAACGCACCTGTAGAAGACAAAAAAACACATGAAGAGCAGCAGCTTTCGTTTCTGCTCTGACAGTCGCAAGATCACACCAAATACACACTGTGATTGTGTGTTAGAAATCAGGAATGGTGAGAGAACATTGTGCTTGGTACATTTTTATCTTCAAACCAAACTTGGGTCTTCTGCCAACAAAGTTTAAATCCTGTCTGGCTAGCGCACTTCCCATAAATAGTCAGTAGGCGAAGAGTCGGCATCTTTAGTGGCTGTTTGAACACATTCGACCACATGAGGGGGGGGGGGGGGGTCTTGAAAAACAGCAGTCCACTAGAGAGTGCGCACAGACTTTGAAATGTTCGTGCGCTGAACTGTGCACGAGATGGAGTAGGACACGGAAAATGAAGTAGGCCTGGCTTTGGTCTACCCGCGGCTTAAGACAACTTTTATTTTCTTTCACACACAGCACAGAGAAACATCTTATAAACCAACCAAACTGCCTGTCAAGTGATAGACGAAACTGACAATGATATTATATTTTTTAAACAAATGAAAGGCAATCTGGATAAACATTCACAGCCACGATATACAGAACACTCTCAAAGATATAGAAGAAAATGAATAAAAACATTTTGGATTAATAAACTTTAAAATGTATATAACTGCAGAAAGGCCACACTGCAGATAGATATACATTTCATAATGTCGGCAAATCAAATTACATTGGCTAAATTGTTTGTGCGAGCAAGCTTTCTACAGCGCAACATTGATGCACCAAAAAAAACAAAAATAAATATTAATTTAATTGAAAAAAAAAATTGCCTATAATTTTTTTTTATCAAACATTAATTTACAAAATTGAATTGGAATAGAATATACCGTTCAAATAAATGAAAATAGCCTAATAAAAAAAAAATGAAATATGATCAAGTCAAACTGCAAAATGCAGGGGAACATATATTCAAAACATAAGCCAGAAATAGTTTAATTAAATAACCCAGAGAGATCAATAAATAAATTAAAATTAAAGAAATTATTAAAACAATGAAAGTATAGCTAGAATTGTCAACTTGTCTTTTTAACTGCAGAGACAATAAACGCTAAACTGGAGTGGCAGTCTTTTTAGCTAAACATTCACAGCATCCAAAAATCAAATTACATTCCTCTAAAATAGTTTGAAATCATTTGTAGCTACCCTACCTGATTGAGAGACAAAAATCCAGTCTTTCACGCGATCTGCCTGTGTCCGTTTGAGTCTTTTCAAATAGCGCGTTATAGTCAGCTCGTAGGCCGGCAGAAGCGCGCCGCAGTGTTTGTTGTTGTTGAGTTCTAGGACATGAGCTGTTGTCACAACTTGCATAATACGTTTTTTTGATCATCTTTTACCATTTCAAAGTGCATCCAATTGTACACTTTATCCCAGACATTGTTGAAGATTTAATCCCTGCCATAAAGATGCTCATCTGCCGGTCACGGATCATGGAAGTGAAACTTAAATCGGTCACAGGTTGGATTTATTTAAAAGCTTCTTTTTTTCACATTTTTATTTATAGTATTATACATAATGGGCTGTATATTAACCTATCGGGAAAGAACCGGTATGTCTATGTAAAATCAGATATTGAGCACCCCCATATCTCTTCTCATAACACCTCTGCGACGATTCGACTGTGAGATTGGTAGTCGAATCAGGGTCCTCCTATCGAAGATTCGAATCGTTGACTATTCGGGGTCACCCCTACATTTTTGACTACCTATCAAAGTAAGAAAGTGGACAAGCTCAAAATGTTTTACACCCTGTTTACACCTGTATTTAACATCATCCTCATGTGATCCGATCGACCAAATTGCATCTTAATACCAGGTGTAAACAGGCCCAAAGTGTTAGGGAAGCTACTTTGAATCTGTATAGCTACAAGCTACTCATAATTTGAAGTGGTTAAAGTAGTCAATATTAAAAGGGTAAGTACAATATATTACACATAATATATAGATATTTTTTTATTTATTATACAGATTATAATAGTTTACAACTTTGTCAGGACACCAAAATCCTTCTAAATATCTTTTTACAGGTTTGGAATGAGGTGAGGGTGAGTATAGTCACAATTATCATATTTGGGTGAAATTTCCTAGATAACTGAAAAAAAACAAGCTAAATTCGGAAACATATAAATATCTAAATTTGATGAGCAATATGTTGTTCTAAAATTTAGGCATGTAGTAAAATGCCTTGCATGGATTTCTAAGCAGGGTCCTGGGTAAGCCATGCTCCTGGAGGCGTGCCTGCCGTCAGTGCCGTGGGCAGAGCTAAAGAGTCACGAGCGTGCGCAGCTTTTGCATAGAGATAGCTGCAACATTATTATGAATAAAAAGGGAACAAAAAAAGTTTGTGTTGTTTACATTATATGCACTTGTGCGCCGATTGCCATCAAAATACAGACATCTGATGCACCTTTACTCACTATCCGCGATCTGCAAATCCAGCACCGAACTGGGACTTGTTTACAAAGTGTTCCTCACCGAAATCCCGGGAACAAACAAACATACGCGCACAACTCCGTTGCTGCCCCAGAAAGACAAACTTCATCCACTCTTCCCTTGACGCTGGGTTATTTGGGAACCTGAAAAAGGTAATCTTTCTCTCACAACCAAAAACACACACCTTCGGTGACAGGAGCTCATTTTGGAGGCTGCGTCCTCCAGAGGTTGCATTTGAATGCTGCATACGTCATTAAGGATATCATATTTAAGAAGTAACTGTAATAAAATTGACTGATATTAATTGTGTGGTGTAAAATACTGTAATTTCTTTCTTACTTTGCAATCTAACGGTTATTTTTCTTAAATGAGACTGCCTCGGTGATATATGCAGCCTTTGAAGGGTGTAGCTCCTGAATTGGAACACTGCCATTGTTGAAAAATCTCTCTGCTTCCATATCCCGAACGAATCGCATTGATGGGCGTGCTCTTGCTCTGGGAGATGTGTGTGTGCACGCTTATCAGGGAGAAGTGCCTATACAAGGAATTCCGCCCTTTTATGATGTCATAAAGGCCACACTCGAAAAAAATCTGCCCAAACATGTCCACAACCGGAAGTTGTATATTTGGCACAGAAATACTCCGGCATACGTCCAACTCATGTTTTGAAACTTTGGCCATGTTTAGCATAATCCAACTTTTTAACAGTGTATATAAGTCAGAATGCATGAAATAGCATTACACCCCCTTTTAACTTATATAACCTGTCCAAACAAACCTATTCACTAAAATGGATGAGTACATTGGATTCATTATTCAGGCTGCTCAGCTGCTGTTTCAAACAATTGGATAAAAAAAAAACTACAAAACAGCTGAACTACAGTCATGCTACTGTAAAGTGTTGTTTTTACATTATAAATGTTTTCCCTTTCACTTTTGATTAATGCATGCTAATAATTTATATTTGTGTGTATATGTATATATATATATAATATATATATATATATATATATATATATATATATAATTTTTTTTTTTTTTTACTCAAACAAGTTAGAGTAGCAGTAAAGACTTTTTTTGTTGCTTTTTTAAGTCTTTATTATGTTTGAGATGGGGCGCTTAGCATGGCCTAAATCAGGTGCATAATAATCTTTAGTATTTGAATCTAAGTCCCAACCACTGTGGAACATTAAAAAAGATTCCTTGACATCTATGAGAAGACGGACTCTGTCATCCTATTTCCCTAATTTCGAGAGAGGTTTGTCTCGATGACCTGGACAATCAGACTTGTTTTGTGCATGAGTGAATCATTACAGGCTTCGGTCTGTGCAAATGCACACATCAGGGCTTTAAAGGCACCCCATCATTTCCCCAACACAATCTCAATAGGTCTAATTGGCTGCAGCATATTTTAATTGGAGCCATATTGATTTGTGAGGGCCTGTGTCTGCGGAATTGTCCGACAATTACATAGTGCTTTTGTTCAAGCTTAATTTTGTTTCATTTGTCCAGACATAAACCGTCCACCCCTTCATCTGCCAGTTGGAGTACTGGAGATCACTGACAGATAATTATAGTGCATGTCTCTGTGTGTTGGCTGCTCAGTTCAAATACAGACTCAGTTTCATTAGGCTTCAGATCTGGCCTAAAAATCTGGCCCCCCCACACACACACACAGTCCCTGTATTACTGCTAATTCTTGTCGTGTGGTGCATCTATTCTGTCCCGTTGTTGCAGTTCTAATTGGTCTGGCCTCACAATGGTCATCCTGGCAAGCAGGAGGCCTCTTCCCACAAGTCCATTTGTCTCAGTGTGTGGACAGTATTGTGTGTGCGTGTGCGCATGTGTGTGTGAGCGACACTGGGTAAAAAGGAAATCAATAATGTTTCATTAGAGCAGCGTTGTAGTAGTCTTTTGCCCGTGCATGGCTTAATTATTCTTTTCTAGGCGTTTGCTTTAATTGGGAGAATAAAAGAGTGAAGTGGAGAGAATGACTGCATTAGCATATCTATTAGAGACACGGCCACAAGTACACACACAGCCTCACGGCCATGGGTCCCCCCTAGTAACCTTACACACACACACACACAAGTTTGTTTTTCTATCATGGTGTGGACTTTCCATTGTGACTTTTGCCTCAATAAACTCCTAATTACTGCTTATTAATAGTTAAGAAGATAGTTGTTAAGTTTAGGTATTGGGTTGGATTAAGGGATGTAGAATACGGTCATACAGAATAAGGCATTAATATGTGCTTAATAAGTAGGGTACGACAGGGCTAAAGGCACACCTTTAGAAAAAATGTGCTTTTCACTACTCTCAAAGTGTATGATTGCAGAAAAAATATATGTGTTTGTATTGAACATTGATGGTGCAACAGATTTTATCTGAAAATAATTCATAAAAGTGGTTCATTTTGTTTAAAAATCTTACAAATGTATGAGGTGGTGCGGGGGGCAAAAAAAGGCACACAGTATTGATACAAATACTTTAGTTAAAATAATGTTTTTTAATAACATGTAGGTCAATACTTGTTCAAAAGAATCACTTTAGCAAAGTTTGTGGTATTTTCTGTTTATTTTGATTAATAAAAGAATTTGTTGTTGTTCAATAAATATACTGTCATTAAAATGTTAATATAAAAATATTTTACAAAATTATTTTAAAAAGTAAAGATTTTAAAAGCATTGCAAGAGATTCCATAATATGTAATATAGATTTAGAGTTGTAACAATAAATTATATTTTATTATATTATATGATTAGTATAAAATTTTTAAATAAGATTGTTTCATTATACATATGGGTATTATCTCTAAGGTGGATACCCAATTTGATATGTGATATTTACCATCTGAGTCTAACCATGTCATGTCAACGAATGGAAAAGTCAGCCAGATGTTTATTATTGTGCCTTTTGCCCCAACAGCAGGTGCGTTTTTTTATTTTACCCCAAATACCATACTTTTACATATTCTTATTGAAAAACTTGATTGAATTACCTTGAACAAAACTGAAAATCATTAAGACCTTTGTCTGAAAATACAAACATTAATTTAATCGATTCTCATTTGCTACTTAGATCAACTACATTTTAAAAAACATCAAATATTACATCAAACTTCTTCATAATCAACTTTGCGCTGCTTCCCACGATCGCGTCGAGGATCAGACAAATTTGCACGTGCATCTTGAAAAGCGGATGTTTAGGAAAGTGCTGTGGCAAATTTTTGTGCCATCTAGTGGTTTAGAGGAAAGTAAAATCAAAGGCGCCTTTAGCCCCATTGTACCCTACTAATAAACAGCCAATATCCTATTAATATTTATGATAAAAAGCAACTAGTTAATAGTGAGAACTGGACCCTAAATTGAAGTGTTACTATTTAGTTAAATGGATAGTTCACACAAAAATGAATGTGTTGTCGTCATTTACATACATCCATGTTGTTCAGTTCCAATTGATTTATTCTGTGGAACACAAGATATTTAAAGTTTTTGTCTATAGATTGAAATATTATAGCTTTTCATTTGTGTCCAAAACAAAATACAGACCCATTGACTTTAATTGTATGGGCAAAAAAACATTGTACAGACGTACAGGTTTGAAAGGACATGAGGGTGATTAAATGATGACAGAATTATTATACTTTTTAGTATGTCTGTTGAGCTGTTTCCTGTCGTGTTGGTGATTTCAGGTTTTACTGTCCTTTTAGGGATATTTGCTCCTCAAAATTGCTCAGTTGAATCAATTACACTGATTTCAGGTCTGTTGAAGAAGTGTTCTCTATTTTTTTCCTCTTGTCTTTCTCTCCATCTCTTTTTCTCCACGCTATCGTGCCAAAGCGACAGTGACTAACGGCCCACAGTAGATGAAATATAATGATTCTCTTGGAAGGAGACAGACACTTTGAGCTGTCTGGTCTCCCCTGGTGGATACATGCACACATGCACACTTTAGCACTGAGATCCAGGGTTAATCACTCTATCACTGTAATGAAGTACTCACTGACAGCTGTAAGCAAGCTATGTAGATGAACTTCCCTCATCAATTTCTGCCACTCTTCACACACACAGAATAAATCTCCATGAAAACCCTGTCTAGAGAGGTAGACCCATAGACACTTTTACTGAGCATGTGTGTGAATGGGAAGGCTGCAGTGTTTATATCAGATTTAATGTTAGATTAAACACACATGGTTTGACTTGGTTCCTAATAATTGCGCATTTGCACATTTCATAAATTCTCTGATAATAGTATAGGGCCTACATGTTAGCATTTCATTTTCAATGATGCATGCATCAGTAAGTTTGTCTCGTGAATGAAATATTTTACTGTCGAGCTAGTAGCAGTTATTAGTACAATGCATTTATGTTGTCCAAAATAGTATATTTTAAGGGATAGTTCACCCAAAAATGTCATAATTTCCTAACCCTCACAGGTGTTCCAAACCTGTATGAGTTTCTTTCTTCTGTTGAAAAGAAGATATTTTGAAGAATGTTGGTAATCACACAGTTGACTGTAGCCATTGACTTCCATAGTAGGAAAAATACTATGGAAGTCAGCGGCTACCATCAACTGTCTGTTTACCAGCATTCTTTAAAATATCTTTTTTGTGTGCGTTCAACACAAGAAAGAAACTCGTACAGATTTGGAAAACATTGAGGGTGAGTAAGTGATGACACATTTTAATTTTGGGGTGAACTATCCCTTTAAGTAGAAAGTCCCTGAATCTAAATTCTACCGAGATTAGACCTGTTGCACTACTTTAAAAATATTCTCAGTCATCAATTTTTTGATAGCATTGTGGCTTACCTTAGCAAATGTGCTTTTATTTATTAGAGATTTATAAGAAAGTGGTCTATTATAATAATATAATATAATATAATATAAATCATATATAAATAATAATAATGTGTAATAATGTAACATTATTCCTGTAGCTCAAACAGTCAAGAATAGTGTTAGCAATGACAAAGTCATGGGTTTGAGTCCCAGGGAATGCATGAACTAACTTACATTGCATTTAAGGTAAATATTTTGTCACTTTGGATAAAAACGTATGCCATGTCATAAATGTATAATATAATATAATATTATATTATATTATATTATATTATATTATATTATATTATATTATATTATATTATATTATATTATATTATATTATATTATATTATATTATATTATATTATATTATATTATAATTATTGTCAGAACCTTAAAATGAAAAAGACAGGCATCAGCTGTCAGAGGGGGGAAAAAAGAGAAAAAAATCCATTGTCTAAAAAAAAAATCATAATGTAAAAAACGTATGTGAGTCTGAAGCGCAAAAAAGAGCAGAAACAATTTTTCCGTGAATGGTGGTAATTTTTTATAAAATCACTTCAGCACAGCGGTCTGTTTTCCTTTCAGCTCTGGAACCATAGGTTACGGCGTGCAGGATATTCAGTTTTGAAAAGCTTGATTTATAATTTGCAGCATTCCCATCTGCCCGTAGTTCACTGGTCGCTGAACGGACAGATAAACCAGTTAGCAAACACTTTTCCCCACTGTCTGTTGTTTTGATAATCACCCATAATAGCATCTAGCTTCAGTATGGTCTTTAAACCTGATTTACTGTCTAATGGAATAAGAGAGACTCAGAAAAGACAGAAAGAGAGAGAGAGAGACACAGCCAGTCACTACATGCACCTTTTGGGTAATGTCATTAGACATGTTTTGAAGAATAAATTAAATCAGCCCTAAATTGAGCTCTCAAGTCAGACCTGGAAAAAAAAAAGGAAAAAAAAAAAAAACAGAAAAAAGGGAGGGGGGGAATGAGTGGACCTCATTGAAAAGAGAGAGAGAGTCATATTTGAACCTCTCGCAGGGAAATGCACTTAACCAGATTAGAACGGGCCAGTGTGGATGGATGGGCACAGTAATTGCGCTGGCTGTAATGGGTTCCTGTTGCCCGTAGCAGACAGTGGGCAGTTCAGTGGATAATGCGGGTCTCTGTAAGGTTCGAGGACCTTACAGGCTCAACCTGTGATTGGGGTCAGATCTGTGGATGTCAGCTGATAAAAGGTAACCCCACTCGCAATCCCACAGGTCACACATAACCCCGCTGCCGCACCTCAGGAGTGTAAAACACACACGACTGCGTTATTTAAGTGCCTTTATTATCCGACAGTTATGTGTGGTAAAAGTACATGTCTTCATGGTGAACTAACAAAAATCATCAAAAATTGCAAAAATGATTTAACATTTACTGACAAGTACCCTCGTTCCATTCCAGATTTTTCCTTAGATGTACCACACAATAAGAGTCATTGAACCCGATAAACAAAAGACAGACTATATCTGCTCTTTTTTGTTCTGTCTAAATCTTATTCAACCCCTCCTCATTTCTTCCCCCCGCTTGGTGATGTCTGTTTCACGTCTGTTTTTGTTGTCCTAAAGACAGAAACATTATCTACACTTAAACGAATTCTAACTTAACCTGTGGGATTGCTTTAAAATAATCACTTCCTGTCTGCAGAGGGCTTGGGAAGTACGCTGTTTGTGGCTTTTGTCTCACTGAAAGAGAATCAATGGTGAAACTGAAATTGATCTGCGGTGTGTAAATGTATTTTCTCTTTCAGCGCCATTGTTCCCTCGCTCACACTCACACACACACACACACACACACACACACACACACACACACACACACACACACACACACACACACTCAAACTCCTGCCCCTCCCCAGATGGTGTGTGTTACCTGTGGTCCCGGGCTCACCTGTAACAGAGTCGGCTTGGCTCCAGGTGAGGGCAGTGGTAACGTTGTCCATTGTGTGTGTGAACAAGCAAAAGGCTGCAGGGATTGAATAGCAAACATGCAGGTGATGACATAGTCTCCTTGAACACAAAGTGTGTGACACTAGCAAGGAGGTGAAAACACACACATACACGTGTACAGACACACACACAGCTTGACAAGGGCATTTACCTTAATTCACTCAGCCAATTAAGAACAATATCGCTTTCTTTCAACTGGGAATTTGTAAACGGACACATTGCTATCATATCCACCTTATTTTTAACACAAGAGGCGCAGCCATTTTTAATTTGAATGTACTTCCTGTTTCAGCTGCTTTTAGTTATTTTAGCAGTTCAAAATACAATCTATTATGCTGTTTCTTTGATTGTGAAACTAGTGTTTGTTTATCATATTATTTTAAATTATTATTATAAACACACTGGTTATAGCATAAATAGTTTTGCTGTTTAATGCACTTTGATATTCTTCTAGTTATTTAGCAAATAAATCAGAAGTCTCACAAATTGCTTACTTCCTCATCAAAAAATACGATGGCTGTTACGTGCGTTTACCATCACGGAGGTGGGAATTTCAAAATCTGACATCAGAAAGGAGGCCGCAGTAAAAAGCAACAGCAGTTTGTACAAATTTACTATATTATAAAGCATTTTACAAAGTGTATTTTCCGACTCTACCAAAGTTTAGAGGAATATTCCAGGTTCAGTACAAATTAAGCTCAGTTGACAGCATTTTTGGTATAATGCTGATTACAATCGTTTTCAAAACAAAAACAAAAAAACACTCAAAAATCAAGGTAATGTTGAGGCACTTGTATTTTATAAAAGCTTTCACATTAATTATTTTGTGTATTATTTTGTGTATTGAAATAGTATTTTCACGTTAACATATTTACTCCATTCACTTAAAGTCCCTCACTTAAAAAACAACAACAACAAGAGACAAGCGGAAATTAATTTTTGTGTCAGCCAAAAAATGCTGTCGATTGGGCTGAACTTGTATTGAACCCAGAATATTTCTTTAAGAAAGACCAGGATTTGAATGTATTGGTCATAAACAATGAATAGACTCAATGCTCTTTATGAGGGAAATATGGGTGGGGCGAAAAGAGCAGAATCTCATGACCTCATCTGTGAAACATCATACAACCGTTGTAAGGTTTTGTTGCTTGCATCACCTGTTAAAGGGTATACCTTTAAGTAAAAAAAAGCATGTTTTTCTGACAGAATGACAAGGGGGAGGTTGATATGAATAGCTGGCGATCTTTCAGACACAAATGATACTTGCATCCAACGTCTAGATCTGAAGACTTTTGGAGCTGTCACTCCATTAATCTGTTACGCAATCATGCCTTTTTTTTGCTTCAGATTCATTCTAAGCACTGAAAAAAATCACTTGTGTGTGTGTCGGTGCATTTCACAGGTGTTCTGTGGGGCCTGCAGAAAGACACTGCAGGCTGGTAACCAGAGACCTTTCAGACCTTGTGGGAACTCTGATAAGATACTCTTGCTCTTTTCCTCCCCTCCCCGCTCTCTCTTTTCTGTCTTTCTCGGTACGATGGGGCAAAAGGTGAAGGCGGGAAGCCAAACAAAGGCATGTGTGCCTCTGCCATCGTCGAGCGGGACCCCTCGCTCGTCTGTCAGAACGCCGGGGCGCACCGTTCACAATGGCATTCCACATTCCGACACTGGAGAAAGTGGCTGGTGAGAGGGCAGCATGTCGTCCCCACGGTAACAAGACCCTTGGGCGGGTTGAGAAAAGGGGGTGTAGAAGCACTCCGGGGCCTTGTCCTCACTCTCAGGTGATGTGAGGAACTTTTTGTGTTACGTTGAGTATAACACACTGTTGCTTTTGACCCCACACACATCCATTACTGTAGAATGCGGCCCTGCGGGGTCACCGGGGACACCTGATCTAGTCGCACGTTGGGCAGCCTTTGAATGAGTTTTGTTAGCGTTGGGAAAAAAAGAAATATTTTTTAATAACATGTTGAACTTGTCAACACATCACACCTGAAAAAAAATTCCCAGACTGTGCAACTTCCAAGTAAACAGAACTTAAATTATGCTGGCTACACACACACACACACACATGCACGTCCCTCTAAATTTACTCTGCTTTGTCTCAATTTGTTTCTGAGCCGTTTGCGATCCTTAAAAACGGCTGAAACACAATAGAAGTGAAATGTGAAGCTTGTGTTGTCTGGCAGCAGATATGAGTATGTCTGGATGTTGCCTTCATTCAGAAATTCCCTGGCAGCCGGAGAAACATCGTCAGACCCCGGCAGCTTCCAGAGAGCTCATTCAACCCCGCCCGCCGCTGGATCGCATTACTTGCACGGGCCCGGCGGCCAAGAATTCAGGATGGAAAGGATAAAAATCGGATGAAATGAAAAATAATCCCTGTTGATGCCAGGTTAGTTTACCTGCCTTTGCCTACCTGTCATGGTATTTAATCCTTTGTTGTTTGCAGTCGGATTTTTGCGGAGAGAGGAATGTAATGAATGTGGTAATTTGGAGTTCCCCGGACACCATGAGGAGGTTTGCTGGTGTATGTGCTTGGGACAGTCGAGACTGATGACAAAATGTGCAACTTGCTAAAATGTTGTTTTTATGTCTTCATATTTCCTCAGTGGTTGCCGTTGCAGCACACCATTACTCTCGCAGCACAGCCTTGGCTGTGTCAGCTGGTAGAGGGTGTCCAGAGGGTGAATGATGTTGTTTGTTGGTCTTGTTTGCTGTATTAATGTATTTGTGTGCTTTTATAATGGATGACGTGCTGATGTTCGGACCCCTCTGGACACTCAGAGCTGATTTTGTTTGTGGAACACACCTCACTCTTCACTGGAGTCTCCAAAGCACCAGGAACCAGGTACAAGGTGCCCGAGGCTTTTGTGTGTGAGAGTGTTTGCGACTTGATTAATGTGACTGACAGGTCTAGGTCTCCCTGTTCTTTGTGATTTCGCTTTGATTCATTTGTAATGAACACACTTAAAATTCACACTGTGAAATCCAGCATGTGTGTGTGTGTGAGATCCTTTGACAGGCCATTTCATTTTCCGGTTTCTTGCATAGACTTAGGGACTAGGCCTAGTCCTGGCACGGATAAGGCCAACATCCTGCTTCTGTACTGCAGGTGCGATCTAAAATTAAGTCTCTTGAAATAGTTTGCGAGCGTCGATGTCATACACTACTGTTCAGATGTTTTGGATTAGGGTTCATTAAGAAAAAATAATGAAATTAATATTCAGCAAGGACGCATTAAATTGATCAAACGTGACAGTATTTATAATGCATTTCTTTTGAACTTTCTGTTCATCAAATAATCTTGAAAAAATATATCATGGTTTCCACCAATAATTAAAGGTAGGGTAGGCAATTTTGGAGAGGCTAACAATAGCAAGCTAGCTTTAAAAGCATAATGCTGCCCTCATGTGCTCTCGGAATTATCGTAAATACGTGTTTCCTAGGTAAAAATTGCACATGAACACCCTCACATTTCGACTTCAACTTGAATGCGATGAGCTTGTGAAGGCAACATAAGATCCCACCCTCCCATCAGTGCCCTCTCCAAAACCATGCCTCCTTCAAAACACATGAACGCACACAGCAGAGTCTGCAAAGCATCACAAGAGATGGTGCTGAATTACCTCGTGTCTCAAAGCACATAACTTTACAGTAATAATGACTGTAAGCAACTTACAGAGCTCTTACTTGTACCACCTGACGAGTGCAGATTCATTTCAGTGTTGATGTATAAACTCTTAATTCCGAAGACGTGAACAGCTCTGGGAACATCACGGGTTGCCATCTTTTAATTACGGTAATTACGACATGGCGTGAATGCTGCATAAGCTCATTGGAGGAAATGTAAAAGATGGCTGCTTTTTGTTTGCTATGCACTCTGCATAGCCTCATGGGACTTGCTGATGACGTGTGATGTCTGCACGAGCAGGGTGGGCGGAAGTATGGAAATGCATAGGTTGACGGGCAGGACATCCTATCATTGCATTCAGATGTTATACAATGATTGGACGAACATTTTTTGGTCCTGAGACTTCCACAGAAGATATATGTTCATTTTTAAGCAGCACAATTGTTTTCAACATTGATAATAAAAAGAAATGTCTCTTAAGCACCAAATCAGTGTATTAGAATGATTTCTGAAGGATCATATGACACTGAAGACTGGAGTAATGATGCTGAAAATTCAGCTTCGCATCAGCAATAAATTATGTTTTTGAATATATTACAATAGAAAACAGTTATTTTAAATTTCAATACAAAATATTAGTTTTTTACTATATTTTTTATTAAAAAATAATTTTTGAACTTGAACTGTAGTATATATAGTTTAATATTTTCTCAGCCATTTGAATGAAAGCTTTAATAAAAATAGCTGTTTTGCTCTATATTTCAAACAAGTAGTCCCAAAAAAATCTTTGTTTTCACTTAATCTTCACTTAAAAAACGATCTTATTCATGGGAGGTGCAGAAGAAATTTCTGTATATAAATCATTCTTAAATGAATTCTGACATAAAATTTCATATGCAATTAAAAAAAAAAGGTTTTTTTTTTTTTTTTTTTTTGTACAATTATAAAAATGTTCTCCTTGTTTTTCAAGAATAAGGCCCATTCTATTTATTGAAAAGCTGCACATTCACAGACACAAGTTCAGCATGTAATCCCTTCACATCCATAATTTGCAATTACACTGTGTTAAAGCTCATGTTGTTCTAGTAAATATGAAGTATATGGCGCCAACGTTTCATGCTGCATATCTCCAATACCATAAAACCATTTTTGGCAGTGCTCAGTGAAATAATCCCTGTTGTGTCAGACTGTGGTTACCAGATGATGGCATATCATTTCTATGGCTGTTATTCACCATGATATAATTGTGTGTGTTGGTATCATCAGAGGTCCTCCCTTTTTTGAGGTGTGTCATGTCTTGTCCTGTGATTGTAATCTTACACTGAGCCTAATCAAAGACAGGCCTGCTGAATGCCCTTCCATAACCACAAGCGTTCATGCCCATTAGAGCTAACAGGCCCCTGAATGCATCAGATAACGTCTGTTCTTTTGAAGGAGAGTGAGAGAGATTGCGCCGGGGAGAGAAAGAGAGAAGGTGGTTGGGACATGTGGCTTTTGCGGGGGCTTATCTAGGCTTTGAGAGTGTCACAGCCTTGCCCTCCCTCTCATTCCCTGCATTATCTGGCCATATCTTGAGGGCCTTCCCTGTCCATTCCACATAATCACTCAGTAATACCAGCCACCCTTTTCTCTATTAAAATAATCACCGGCAATTAGGAGGAGAATGGGCAGGGAGAGAGAGAGAAATCACACACAAAGTAATATTTTCCCCACCTTACACGCTTTTCATCTGTTTTTTTTCCCCACTAACCTCCCGCAATGCATCAGGACCCTGGGCGGCCTAGACTCGATCCAGCACTATTAAGGAAAAAGGCTCTGACAATTTTTCAAGAGCGGATAGATGAAAGAAAAAGAGAGAGAGACAGATAGGAGCAAATAATTTAAAAATTGACCATCTGTAAAATGAAGAAAATGGAAGTGTAAGAGGAGCATTGTGATTTACTTTATCCCTCTCAGAGAAGCCCGAAATCTAAGAGGCGCTATTAAATCTTCCTTTGAAATAAATGTGTCGCATTTATCTGTGTGGCCAAAAACGACTAATGAAGCTATTGTCAAAGCAAATAAAGCAGGGCGGATTTGCTGCGCGTGGACGGTGCGGTATCATCCGGACAAAGGTAGGGGGTGCGTGTGGTGGGGGCTTTGGAAGATACATTCACATAAATATTGAGACAGACAGACAGACAGACATCTCTGTGGAGCTGACAGAAAAGTTAAAGCCTGAAAAAAAGGATTTAACTAGAAAAAAATCAGAATTGCTGTTCATACTCGGCATTAAACAAACAAACATCAAATTAATAAATGACAGAATCAGGTGAAGAAAAGGGCAGAGAATGTAACTGCCATTCTCATATCTCGATGAAATGGAGGCGAGGATGTAATTACAGTGGAAGAGTTGCTCAATTACAGTAGCCGCTCGCTGCATTTGGCATAAGTCACTTTAAATGGTTTTATGAGAGCTTGTTTTCAAAATGGCGTTTTGCTGCCTTTTATTTTAATTACCAGGTCATAGCAGTGCCTCTCACTCTCTCTTGATCTGCTTTGGCTGTCCAACCGTCAATCTCTCTCTCTCTCTTTTCCTCTCAAAACTCTTTATGAACTAAGAGCAGCTGAACACTTTGTGCCTACTGTTTCCTGGATGATATTTAAAAAAAAGCAAATCGAGCTTGACTGGTTTGCACAGTGGAGGTAAAACGTTTGTGTTGTCCACAGTGCAGAGTAATGTTCTTCGTACACCATTTTAAGTCTCTTCTTTCCATTACTGCTGGTCACACTGTAGAATTATACAGAAAAAAAAACTATATAAACTGTAACTTTTCATTTTATTACAACACAAAGGCTTTGGAGAATGTCTCGGGCTACAGAAATGACAAGTTGTGTCATGTTGTTGTAAACAGCATATCCCAGAGTGTGCAACTTATCCCTCCATTTAAAGCTAATCAATTTCATGTTCAGGAAAAAGCTGTGAACCTGGGGTGGGTCAAAGGTTATTGTACTCAATGTATGTTCATGTCCAGACGAGGGGCCACAAGGTCTCAGTCAGGGTCATGACCTTGGTGACCCCCTGATGTCCATAACACTCATATTTCTCTATAACAGGATCACTCTCTCAACATCGTATTTCGCTTGTCATATGATTGAACGGGCCAATGCTGTATAACGTTGCCAAGAAAGCCAAATTTGTTCATGTTTGACATGAACATTGCATTTATTTATTGATTGATTGATTGATTGATTGATTGCTGCAATGCAATGTTAATATCATACATTAATGAATTGCATTCATTTACTCAATCTGTGTGTTTTTATTTAAATTAATGAAATTATAATTAAATAAAATAGTTGTTTAGGCTTGCAACCAGGGTTAGGTGCTTCTACATCAATGTTATTCACCTATGCTGCCTTCTGATTTTAGGGATAAGTTAGGTTTAGGGGTAGGAATAGGGTTAAGACTAAATTTTAAGACTGGAATGTTGTTCCAGGATCAACAAAATATGTTGATCCGGGAACATGTCTTACTTGGCAAAATCACAGTGACCATATATATATATATATATATAATATATATATATATATATATATATAAAATATATATATATAATATATATATATATATATATATAATATATATATATATATATACACACATTTTATACATAAATTTAAATTATTCTATATTATTTATCTATATAAATATTTATTTATATACATATTCATTTACTCATTCATTATCATAAACATTTACAAATACATTCATTATTTAATTATCTAAATTAATAAAAAAATGTATTATAAACTTAAAAATAAATTAAACTGAAAATTATTTCATTTATGAATTCATCTAAATAAACAAATTAGAAGAAAGGCAAGCAACTGGTAGTTTTTCAATATTTTCTTTTACACAAAACAACAAATACACTCTAAAAAATGCTGGGTTAAAAACAACCCAAGTAAGGTTGAAAATGGACAAACCCAGCGATTGGGTTGTTTTAACCCAGCAGTTGGGTTAAATGTTTGCCCAACCTGCTGGGTAGTTTTACTTAACTAAACTATTGTTTAAAAATTACAGTATTGCTTACTTAAAATGAACCCAAAATATCTTGAAAATTAACATTTATTAATATGTTTAATAAATGAACATTTTAATTTAAATTTAGATTCATTTTAAGTCAGCTATATAGTCATTTTCAAACAATAGTTGGGTTAAATAAAACTACCCAGCAGGTTGGGCAAACATTTAACCCAACAGTTGAGTTAAAACAACCCAATTGCTGGGTTTGTCCATTTTCAACCCAACTTGGGTTGTTTTTAACCCAGCATTTTTTAGAGTGTACGCTTTTATGGGTAATAATGGACAAAGTTATAGTGATGAAAGTTTATTTATTCTGCTTTATTTCACAAGATTAAGTCTTCTCTGCAGTCACATTCAAGCATATTAGTTGGTTAAAAAAAAAAAAAAACATGTATTTTCAATGGGAATGAAGGTAAGGAACTGCTGAGACTCCTGCCTTGTTGCATCACTTGATGGCTTGTTTAAAAACAAACTATTCAGTTCCAGAGAACAGCTGGTGTATTAAATATAACAGCTTATGGACTGCCACCCAACTGTATGCCCCATTCCTTCATCATTATTTCATATGTATATGATTAACTCTCTCCACGCTGACTCTGACCCCATTTAGCACAGTAGTGGTTGCGGTCCTGACTGGAGAGTGTGACTTTTTCCAAGTCATTTAAATTTTACAGATCCATTTACACCACCTTTTAATTTAGTGCATAATGATGCCATTAAAAAAACCCATCTGGGCGTTCTTTGGGGAGGGGGTAATTTGCCTGAGCTTTCCACGCTAATGTTTTTCCCCTCACACAGGCAACAGATGCTGGGAAAGAAACAGATACATTCTCTGCAATTACCATGGCCTGATGTGGGCATCCAGGATAAACGTTTTACATCATTCTTTTAACAAAGTATATTCCTGATTTTAGGCTTTTCTACATGGTGGAATGGTCTGGATAAACTCAATTAAATCGCAAGTTTGAAAAACATGTCTGGAACATTGTACAGTACGGTGCCGTCACTTTTAGACACACTTCCCATCAGTCCTTTTCAACATTAAAACTTTTCACAAGCCTTGATGCAGTGTGAACCATAAATAAAGATCTGGGTTATTAAATAATAATACAATTAAGTAATTGCTCGACCATGATAAACTGTGTTGCGAGAGACTGAGCTGCGGTCCCTGCACTGGAGCGAACTTTAATCCTACCAGCCTCAATTATGATAATGAATGCATTTCTCCTGAATAATTAGGGTGATTAATTTTCCCTTGTTTTGAATTACAATTCTGCTGCCTGCTAGCACTTTAGACCACTCGTTAATTACCAATTAAATCAGCTGGCTCGTTTGCTCCAGGTTCATTGCCCGTGTGGTTCTGTAGCACTTAGGGGTGGTGTTTAATGTGCTAATTGGAAGAGATTAAAATGTGTGACCTCTTTTGACAAGGACCGGATGTAGAATGTCGTCACCATGGATGATAGTGTTTCCCGTTCGCTGTTGGAAAGTATATTTCTTGGGTGTTTTTTGAGTCTTAGTTTATCTGCTATTTAGCATTTTAGCTGTAGCTGCGTTGTATGTTTGATCCAGGAGTGTGACTGCTTTTATGTCTCAAGCATCAGAGGCTTCATATTCTAACGTTTTTTCCCTTTTACCACCATTATTAGCAATCACTGAACTACATTTGTCATTCTTAGCCCTTTTCAGAGGTGTCTGTTCTGCCCTCTGCTCTGTGTCTCATCTTAATATCCTTTCATTTCTACTCTGTCCTTCATGACGTCCACTTGAAACGCATTAACAGGTCTTCCATCCATTTTTCTGAGGCAAGATTGACTCAAATTTAGTTTGCTACATCAATACCACAACGCTCTAGGCAGACTTGAGAGTACTCCTAGTAAAAAGAGAGCTTTTTTATGTCCTGATGCCATCTTCTTGAATGGCAACTGGATTATTATTATTTTTTATTATGGGCTGAAGCTCTTTGGGCCTCAGCGAAGATCAGAGATTTGGGTGGGGAGGTATCTGTTGGCGGGTGCATTGATGGAAGGACCAGAGGCTCTAAGATCCATCAATGGAGTCCATCAACCAGAAGGCTCTGCAGTCCATTGAAAAACTTCAGAGTGCTGACCTTCTCAGCTCTCACAACACACCGAAAGGTTCTGAACTAATGTCCAAGGCCTACTAAAATAAAGTCTGCAGAAGCCCAGCTTCAGTCACCTCGTGCCATATTCAAACTATAATGTTACTTGAGCTTCTGGCACCATGTCAATGGACTCATCGCCAAACACCAAAACGGATTCATGGAAGACCATGCAACTGAGGTATATAATGTTCTGTATCTTTCTTTAATCATTGTCATACAAATTTAGTAGTAAAGAGTGTATGACTGATACAATAACTTTCTGTTCCACATTCAGAGTCGACTTGCTTTTAAAGATACTGCCATAAACCGAGAATATAAAACTGAACATGTTCCTTTCCAAATATTTCTCTCCAGGCTTTGTACTTCAGTCCCATCTGCAGATCAGAAAGAGTTATTAACCTCAGGGCAGGTGTGTAGCATCCTCGTTCTTCATCAGACCCCCTCATCGTAGAGAGCAAAAGGAGAACGGAGCATATACAAAACAACACAAAACAAACAAACTCATTTCAGGCACCAAAGGACTTCGCTGCAGCTCCAACCTTCATGTTGCCCTGACCTCCTCCAAGCCTCAAGTGTTCGGATACTGGCAAAATCTATTAGCTTGGTATCAGAGGCACAATGGCGTGAATATCAGGTCTATTAAGTGTGTTTTGTTCGTGTAATTTATGGAGCTTGAGGTAAAGTGCTTTGTACAATACTAGAGCATCAAGATGAAAACAAATCGCTTTGTGTGAAGCCGGACACTTGCGTGCATCACGCGCGCACTTGTCATTTACATGGAAATGTAATAATGTTGTGTCCTCTCATCTGTTTGCTTGTCATGGGTCATTGTTCACACAATAACAGAAAATAAGAATCTGAAGTATAGGTCTATACATGAGACTGATCTGTAGAAAAAGCTCCATCTAATAGAGATGTGCATATGCCTGTAACTATCTGTGGTCAGATTCTTTGAACTTTAAAGTTTCCTGGGAAACTACCAGTTTACAGACTGTGTATTAGTCGTTAAAGGGATTGTTCATCAAAAAAATGTAATTTGTCATCATTTACCCCTTATGTCGTTCCAAACCTATTTGACTTTTTGTGGAACACAACAGGAGATAAATAATGTTTCATTAACAAAATTCGGGAGGAGCACGTTCGAATGATCTATCCAATCAACCTGTCATCATTGTCATCAGCGATTACCATGTCTATCCTATTAGCATGAGAGGAAGCATATATATATATGCTGATGAATATACATATGCATATATATATATATATATATATATATATATATATATATATATATATATATATATATATATATATATATATATATATATATCTTTATATATATATATATATCTTTATATATATATATATATATATATATATATATATCTTTATATATATATATATATATATATATATAAGATATATATATATATATATAAAGATATATATATATATATATATATATATATATATATATAAGATATATATATATATATATATATAAAGATATATATATATATATATATATATATATATAAAGATATATATATATATATATATATATAAAGATATATATATATATATATATATATATATATATATATATATATATATATATAAAGATATATATATATATATATATATAAAGATATATATATATATATATATATAAAGATATATATATATATATATATATATATAAAGATATATATATATATATATATATATAAAGATATATATATATATATATATATATAGATATATATATCTATATATATATATATATATATATAGATATATATATTTATATATATATATATATATAGATATATATATCTTTATATATATATATATATATATATATATATATATATATATATATATATATATATCTTTATATATATATATATATATATATCTTTATATATATATATATATATATATATATATATATATAAGATATATATATATATATATAAAGATATATATATATATAAAGATATATATATATATATATATATATATATATATATATATATATAAGATATATATATATATATAAAGATATATATATATATATATATATATATATATATATATATATATATATATATATATATATATATAGATATATATATATATATATAAAGATATATATATATATATATATATAAAGATATATATCTTTATATATATATATATATATATATATATCTTTATATATATATATATATAGATATATATATATATCTTTATATATATATATATATATATATATATATCTTTATATATATATATATATATATATATATCTTTATATATATATATATATATATATATATATATATCTTTATATATATATATATATATATATCTTATATATATATATAATATATATATATATATATATATATATATATATATATATAGAGAGATATAGATATAGATATATATATATATAGATTCCTGCTTGCACATTTGATGTGCTCTCGTGTTACAATACTCGACATTTTTCATTATAATAATGCCATAGAACCTGCATTAAATAAACTATTAACGCAAGAAGGAAGTCATGTCTGAAAGTCGCAATCAATTTTTTATAGGTTAAAATGAATGGAGAATGTCTTGTGTTTTTCCGTATGTGCTCGACCATTTCGTGGGTGCTCAAGCCAACCATGGGATCGGCGCATGTTCGTTGGAAATATTTAACATCAGAATGATTTAAAGATTACATGCTTTAAATCATCAATTTGGGCAGCTTTGATCAGCTTTTGGGGTTCTTATGATGAAATCTTTGCTGGTGTAGTTGTGTTTACTGACTTTGATGAGGCCCGCACTTAGCTAGCCTATTGCTTTGCGCGGTCCACTCAGTTGTTATCAGCGGGAAAACTTCTCTCTGTGATTGCGTTGGTTGGTTATTTTCACAGCTAGAATATGACGGCCGCACAAATAGATTTTTAAATGCCAGTCACATTTCTTACTGTGGTATTTTACCTTGCTACTGCCAATGCATACACGACATGTTGCTGTGAGCAAGTAAGACATGCTGCTGCTGTACAATATAGCGTACATGAATTAACCCGTAACTAATACAGGTGGAGCTGGGGAAGGTGGAGGGTTTCTGACAGCGTGCTGCACTGCTGAGGCAATTGCTAACCAAGTATTTGAAGGTTGAGCAGCGAGCTCATTGGCTACTGATACAGCAGGAACCAATCAGCTACGCCCTATAAAGAATGATGCTTGCAAGCAGATTGAGTTAAAGTGCCCCTATTATGCTATTTGAAAGGTTCCTAATTCTGTTTAGGAGGTCTCCTACAATAGGTTTACATGCAGCAAAGGTCAAAAAACACTTTCATTTTCTCACAATATTTTCAATGATTCTCAAACGACTCATCCGCGAGCTGCTCTGATCGACCAGACGGCCCAGTCTGTTGTGACTGGTCTACTGCTTACAGCTCCAAAGGCTTCCTAAAGCTCAGCGATTGTACTCACTGTAAAGACAGTACCGATGGTGTTGATTTTACTATATTAATCTGAGCACAGGTCCAATGATGAAATATTGGAAGAACTAGTTATTCAACCCAAACTGAAAGTAACTGAAAATCTGCTGAACAAGACATCTGTAGTTACATTCACAAATGTATTATGGCAGAATGAGGGAGTTTACATTTAGTGAATGAACAAATTAAAAAGTGTTTAGGACAATTATTCAGACAATCATTGAGAGAACTTCAAATCTGAATGCATTACGTAGCCTTGAATTTTTAACTTTTCACAACAATTCCTTTTTACAGAGTAGTCCGTATTCTGTGCAGGGTTTGTGTGTGTGTGTGTGTGTGTGTGTGTGTGTGTTTTCAAAGGTCGTGGTCTGTTTAACCACTCCCTGTCATCACATCATATCAGGAACCCCAGAAACTCTCATCAAAGGGTCATTATATGGGGACCAGATACCCATCACCCATCCTTCTGTCATTTTCCCTCTCTGTCCCTCCTTCTCCGTCCTCCTTTGAAAATATGAGTGATGGCTGGTGCGTGGCCTACATACAGAGACATATAAGACAAGGCCACTCAGCTCGTGTCCCAGCTCCAGACGAGTGGCGACAAAGGGGTCCTTGTCACTCTGGGGGTGGGCGGAGAGGTTTCATAAAGTGACTTGCCACTACAACATATATGGTAAAAAGATCCTTCCTGGAGTGAGCCTGGGGGGTGCTTGCTGAGGGGAAGGGGAGGAGATGCAGGAGCCGGCAGGATATTGCTGGCCAAATCATCCAGTCAGTCAGAGATCATCTTACCTGTACAGGTGTGTGCTGTTAGTAAGTCTGTGAGTGTGTGTGTGTAGCTACAAAATTGACCCCAGACGTGAGCTAAATCTGACATAAACTTCCTTTGGGGACATCCAGGGACACCAATTGGAGAAATGATTCTTAAATAATTAGCATTTTGCAAAGTAGCTTAAAAAAAATACCTGGTATGCTATGTTATGTCTTCATTTAGAAAGCTAGGTAAAAGTGTGTGTGTGCGCGCACACATGGAGATTTGGCTATATTATACTATATACTATTAACATGTGAGAGCATTTGAGGTGATCCACACTGTTTGAAATAATGCTAATAATGACAATAATTTAAACAGGTTTGAGTGCTGAAAATATGCTATTTATAGAGATATAGATATTTTCAAACTAAAATTTATTTTGTAATTATTGTCAGTAACATTTTTTTGAAAGAAATAAATACTTTTATTCAGCATGTATGTATTAAATTGATCAAAAGTGATGATAAAAACATTTATGATGTTACAAAAGATTTCTGTTTTTGTTCACTTGAACTTTCTATTCATCAAAGAATCCTGGAAAAAAATTTCCACAAAAAAAACAAAAAAACAAATAAATTAAGCACCAAAACTGTTTTTAACACTGATAATAATAATAAATTATATAATATTTAATAATATCCTCAAAAATATATTGAAGCATGTTGAAAATCAGCTTTTGAGGTCTTGTGAAGTGCTCCTCAATATCTGACCCGCTCATTTTGTTTTGCTACAAATCTACTGATATCAATAGGTTTGTGTAAGGGAGATTTAGCAAATATCACTTCCATATAAAAACATTGTGTATGAGATCTCGTCACTAATATAGTGTGAAACCAACAATATTTCACAGGCTAAGATAAATAACATACCTTAGCTGACATTACAAATGGTCTTAAATTGCATTAAAAATGCATTAAATAAAATACATGGCCTGGGCCTAGCATATATTTTAAAAAATGTTGAGTAAAAAAATGAGGTAGAAAGCAGAATATATTCTTAATAAATAATGATACCCCTTCTCCTCTCACTTTCTCTCTTACACACTCTTTCACACACATGCTGACCTATCTATGACAGGCGCATCATCTCCCTAATAGCACAGACTGAAGGAACAAAGCATACACTTTCACACCCTCTCGTGTAATGATGTCTTGTTGTCAGAAGGTGATGTCGGCCTGAACCACATGAACGAAAGTTACTCCTGTGTTACATATCGATCCCTCTCCTTTTTTTGATGGCCCAGGATACCGCTGTAATTAGCGCTAACCATTAGTGTAGCACTCTATGGGCTAAAATCACCATTAACGTCGCTGCGGGGTCTTTCATTCCCGTTAACATTCATTGTGACTTGCTCTTTTCTAAAGACAGCCGAGAGAAGGAAATGGTGCGGAGTTATCTGAATAGGATAAAGAGAGAGCCTGCTGAAGTGTAGGTGTAAAAGCATTAGATAGGCGCTGGATTTAATTAACAGTCTTTAATAGAGCCAGCCTTTGTTCCACTACTGAAAATAATCGGCTGGAGGGAGTCTAGAGTGCCTGGATTTAGAAGGTGTCACTAAATGGTGCTCATAACAAAGCTGGCTTTTTTTCTTTTTTTTTTTTTACCTGCGTCACTTACTTTTTCAGTAGTAGCCAGTACAATGCGTTTCTTCTCCTGACAAGATTTGATCGGGCAAAAAGCAGAGACCCCATCTACCTCTGTGTTACCCCCTCTTATTTTTCCTCTCTGGGCTTTACACGCCACAAAATGGGAAATTGTTAGCATCAATAATCTTTATGATCAGAACCCATTATGACATCATGAATAATTGCAACTAAATCTATGATGTTGCGTTGATGACAGGACTTTTTTGTTATGTTTTACATATACAATTCAGAATGCATTTTTGTTTGGGACTAGGCTAAAAGTAAGTATTATACTAATATATTAAAGTGTTAGTTAACCCAAAAAATGAAATTTCTGTCATTAAAGGTGCAATGTGTAAATTTTTGGAGGATCTATTGACAGAAATGCAATATCATATACAAAACTATGTTTTCAGACCATACATAATGAACGTTATCTTTCTATTACCTTAGAATGAGCCATTTCTATCTACATACACCGTGGGTCCCCTTACATGTTAAGTCACCATTTTGCGCTGGCATGTTTCTACAGTAGCCCTAAATGGACAAACTGCTCTACAGAGTACGTTTGCTTGACTGGCTTCTCTATTCTGTCTCAGATGATGGAATTTTGTCTGCTAAACTTTATAAACTGCACCTTTAAGTACTCACCCTCATGTCATTCCAAAACCTGTAAGACTCTTTGGAACACAAATTAAGATATTTTTGATGAAATCCAAGGTTATCCCACAAAGAAAGCAACGTAATTAGCATCATTCAAGGTTCAGAAAGGTATTAAAGATATCGTTAAAATAGTCCAGTTGACTACAGCGGTTCAACCTTAATGTTATGAAGTGACAAGAATACTTTTTGTGTGCAAAAACAAAACAAAAATAATGACTTTATTCAACTATTTCTTCTCTACCCCGTCAGTTACTGAGTTAGGAGCCATTCACATATCACGTCTAAAACGTGTGGAAAGCACTTGAGCTCCTGTGGCATCTGTCATTGCTATGCACCATGAACTGCGCTCTCCATGACGACGACGAGAAAGTTTCAGCAAAGTATAATTTGATTTCTAGCCCTTGCATTAGCTTTACTACTAGATATATTTATGGAGATGAGATATAAAAACCACCCTGTACAGCTATGATCAGCTGTTCGGCTGAGCTTTCGATGTTTTGTTACGGAAAGTCCGAAGCTGATTGGTTGGTTCTTGTCACATGACCTGCAGTGCGCTTGCTGCATTCTGAAAAGTTTCTGGAAAATGCACTACATGCACGTTGCAACCGCGTCACTTCCATTATTAACCGATCTGAACGGCCCCTTACTGAGCAGGCTTTCGGACGTAAACACGAAAGCGCTGAACTGCGTATGAGTCTGACGGGGTAGAGAAGAAATTGTTGAATAAAGTCGTTATTTTTGCTTTGTTTTTGTGCACAAAAAGTATTCTCGTCACCTCATAACATTAAGGTTGAACCACTGTAGTCACGTTGACAATATAATTGTGTCTTTACTACTTTGCTTTGAATGATGGTAATTACGTTGGGGGATACAAATAAACCTTGGATTTCATCAAAAATATCTTAATTTGTGTTCCGAAGATGAACAAAGGTCTTACAGGTTTGGAACAATATGAGGGTGAGTAATTCATGACAGAAATTTCATTTTTGGGTGAACTAACCTTTTAAACGACTACTTAAACTACTATATATCCTAAAAATAAAGCTTCCCACAAGGTTTTTTTTTCTTTGCAGCTTAGCCATAGAAGAACCATTTCGATGTAAAGTTCTTAAAGAACCATTTTTTTTCTTAGTGTGAAGAACAACTTTTTTCCACTATCAATTTTGTGAAATGGAAAGGTTACATGGATGTTAAAGGTTCTTAATGGAACCAAAAGAACATTTATTTCTAAGAGTGATGTAAATAGGCATTGATGCATCGGAATATTCCAAAACATGCCGCACTATTATTGACAATTCTGTCCATCATGAATGGGGATGATTGCAAAATATTATCTGTGAAAGTCTATTTTTCGCTTCTTCAGTGGTTATCATCTGCCTGTCTCCCCTCTCAAATGATGTTTATGTTCCCTGGCAGGGAAAGATGCTCTGCTTGAGTATAAAAGCCCTAGACCCTCATTACTGTACCTCGACACGAGTATGTAGCACCATGCTAGCATAATAAGCATCCGTGCAGAAGGCCAAAGGAGCATTTCTGAGGCCTGCAGAGCAACAAAACAACAGACGCTACACACAAACACACATACCCACATACAAGAGCTGCTGCTTCACCTTTCATCCAGGAGGAGAGAGAGAAAACAAGTGCGAAAGAGTGATTGCTGTTGGCCCTCAGCCTTGACAGTGATTTAACATAATCTGAGTCTAATAATCAAACAGTGTGTAGTAAACACTACAGCAAGACTGCAAGCAGAAAAACTATGCCGCATTGACCCACGATTTCACTCGATTTCACAATCATTCCAGATGTGATTTAGTGACTGAAGTGAAAAGAAGAGTTGCTATGAATGAGAGAAAATAATCATCAGATAAAAATTTTTTAAGTAAAAAAAGAGAGAATCAGACGAAACTGTACATTTGCGTTAAGAACATAGAACTACTGATCCTCTCGGATTAATTTTGAAACGGAAATGTGGCCGTACTAAAGTTGTTGGGCATGTTTTGAATCTGTGAGATTTATTGTACTGTAAATTCTCCTTATCACCTGAACGCAGCTCTCTTTGCTCTTCTCCATGCACCTTGTTTAAGGGCTGAACTCGGGACGAGTGTATATCAGCCGCCCGGGATGCAGTCGTCTCCCTGCCGAAGGCTGCAGGCTGTCTACTCCTCCAGACAGACAGCGGTAAATAAGGCCTAAGTCTCATTATCCCAGCACCAGGCCTCGACAGCTGCATTCATCCAAAATGCATTTCTACCTAAAGGTTAAGAGTAGTTATGAGGACAGTAATGTATTATTAAAATACCTTTCGGACTGAAGTACCTTTTGATATATTTTCCCAGGTAATGAAAGCAGCGTTCGGAGGGGGGAAATGTAGTAATTTGCTGTCCCATTTTGTCGGCTGCTTTATTCTCTCTTCCTCTCTCTGTCTCTCTTCCTCTCTCTTTACCTGCCTGTCATCTCAGGGGTGAAGGGGGGTGCAGTAAACTGGTCTGTGAAAGGCAGAAACGTATCTTACATTACCCAGCTTTCATTTATGAGGAAAAAAACTGCAAAGCATTCAGTGCACGAGGATGTCTTTCAATTTCTTTCTTTCTCTCTCTCTCTCTCTGATGTTGCCAGGGCAGTGATTGGGTGAGGAAAATGGCTGTTTGGTGTCTGATCCTGGCATGATAAGGGGTGGCAGAAGGTTTTCAGGTATTCAATGGAGAATGGTGCAAAGATGGTTTATGTCTTCGCTCTTTTATCTGCTGGAAAAAAAGAAGAATAGAGGGAGGGATGGGTAGATTTTTGGTGTGAGGGAAGAGAGAAGCTTTAGTTAGTACTCAGAGCTCTATTAAAAGCATCAGCCTTGTTAAAACCGGTCAAAAGACAGGAAATCAGGCAGTGAAATGAAGCCTCTCGACCAATTATGGGATCTGAGTGGAACATCTTAGTGCTTTTTGTGTATAGAATCACCAGTCTC
Organism: Chanodichthys erythropterus; assembly: GCF_024489055.1. NCBI lineage: Eukaryota > Metazoa > Chordata > Actinopteri > Cypriniformes > Xenocyprididae > Chanodichthys > Chanodichthys erythropterus. Next base: position 21,556,372 of record NC_090238.1, on the reverse strand, counting down.
TCTCTCTCTCTCTCTGCATCATGGGTGTAGAAGTAGTACCTCCTAACCATCACTCTTCAGATGATCTCTAAATTTCTTTATAACTTACAAAATGTTTTCTGCTTACTTATTAAAAATATGCAACATATTAAGTTATTATATTAGCAGAAATAGCAGATTAACTCATGGGACGACCGTTGTATGGCTCTGGAAGAAATATTCTTACCACTCTTCTTTCAGTCTCTCTGTCAGTAGTAAATATCACATCACATCACTCCATCTCAACAAAACTTGATTAGCTGTCTCTAAACAGATGGCTTATTGGAAATACCTCAGATGAATCCACATTTCCTGCTATTCACAATAACAAAACAATAAATGTGGAAAAACAGATTTGGATGAAAGCACACAAAATATAGTCAACATTTCAGCCCTCAACATAGGCCCTGTTTTGGGAGGATTCTTTCTTTTAAACCCCCCTCTTAAAAGAGATGAAGTCAGCATGACAATCTGTAATTGTTTACTGAAAGCAACAGCTCCAGTGAAGACAGGGTTTCTCAACTTTTTTAGCATCAGAAAAAATATATAAATGGACTAATAGGACAGTGACACTTTTTTTGTAAAATTTTAAACCGTCTCAAATTCAACAATGCATTGACAGTAACATAATGTAGGACACAAGCACTTTTTATGTTCATTATTCATTTTATTCTCAGTGTTCCTAATTACTGGTACGTACTTGCAGCCCATCAGAATCTAGTGTTCTGACAGACCATGGTATAAGATTATAAAATAAAGGGACAGTTCACCCAAAAATTTAAATTCTGTTATCATTTACTCACCCTCATGTTATTCCAAAACTGTATGAGTTTCTTTCTTCTGTTGAACACAAAAGAAGATATTTTGAAAAATGTTTGTAACCAAACAGTTGGCCATTGACTGCATAAGTGCATAAGGGGGGAAAATTACGGTGGCCGAGAGAGCTCAACGCGCTGCAAAACACCAGCAAATAAAGAATACATCTTCATTAGTTTGACAACACATGCGCTGCAAAAGTCCACAACACTTACAAATAGTCAAACGCGTTCCAAATAGGCCTGCTCATAATGCACATACGATCAGAATGTTAACAAACAAAAGTATAACAAAAAAAACTCACCTTTCAGGTGCACACCATGAGTAAACATTGAACAATCCCACCCAGCGGTCCCAGACAGGTACGTCAATGTGTTTCGTTGTGGTCTGTACCAGTCCAATAAATTCTTAATAATAAATAATATATATTTTAAAATAATTTACTTGATTTTATGTCTCAAATCCCAGTCAGTTATTCACTGAAGAAAGTGAAGGTAAAAACTCTGTGATGAGAGCTCTACTTCAACATGTTCTGATAACACTATTTATCCTTAATTTATTTATTAATATTTCTCTTGTGGTGCATACGTATTGAAAAAAATTAGAAGAGATGTAGGTAAGTTGTTTTTTTAAAAATGAGGAACTAGCTTACAGCGCGTCGGTTATGCGTGATGCGCTATAAATTATTGTGGGGCAAATTAAATTATTAATTTAATTCTAAAAGTAGCCTAATCATCATTATCATCCTCCTCATCATTCAGATCATCGCAGAAATCGCTTGAAATCGCTGCATGGGCCTGATATGTGCTATTTGCAGCGCGTTTGTCTATTTGTAAGTGTTGTGGACTTTTGCAGCGCATGTGTTGTCAAACTGATGAAGATGTTTTCTTCATTTGCTGGTGTTTTATCTATTTGCATGTGTTTTCTTCATTTGCAGCGCATTGAGCTCTCTCGGCCACCGTAGAAAATACTATGGAAGTCAATGGCTACCGTCAACTGCCTGGTTACCAACATTTTTTAAAATATATTCTTTTGTGTTCAACAGAAGAAAGAAACTCAGGTAACACTTCAGTTTGGGGAATACATATTCACTATTAACTACGACTTTTGCCTCAATAAACGTACTGCTTATTAATAGTTATTAAAGTAGTTGTTGTAGCGTTTAAGTTTAGGTAGGGTAGGATTAAGCGATGTAGAATATGGTCACACTCTAAAAAATGTTTGGTTAAAAACAACCCAAGTTGGGTTGAAAATGGACAAACCCAGCAATTGGGTTGTTTTAACCCAGTGGTTGGGTTAAATGTTTGCCCAACGTGCTGGGTAGTTTTATTTAACTCAACTGTTGTATAAAAATTACTGTATTGCTTGCTTAAAATGAACCCAAAATATGCTGGAAATTAACATTTATTAATATGTTTAATAAATGAGTATTTATTAATAAGATAATGAATAATAAACAATAAACATGTATTAAATTGCTTATTAATAAATGTACACCTTTTGATTATTATTGTTGCCTCTAGTAATTATGTGTCTGATTTTTAATTTCTCACCTATTTTGGATTCATTTTAAGCCAGCCATATAGTCATTTTTAATCAGTAGTTGGGTTAAATAAAACTACCCAGCAGGTTGGGCAAACATTTAACCCAACCACTGGGTTAAAACAACCAAATTGCTGGGTTTGTCCATTTTCAACCCAACTTGGGTTGTTTTTAACCAAACATTTTTTAGAGTGCATGCAGAATAAGGCATTAATATGTGCTTTATAAGAACTAACAATAGCCAGTATGCAAGCTAATAAGCAACTAGTTAAAAGTGAGAATTGTTCCCCATACTACCAAAACCCATACAGGCTTGAAACTTGAGGGTGAGTAAATGATGACCAAGTTTTCCAATGATGACCAAAACTTTCTAGTTAAAACGTTACACATTTACCGTTACGGAACTTACTCTGAATATTAATTGTGCAAATTACAGTTCTGCATCATACCTCTTAAAACTTAATCCAATTCCAAAATTGACGTGGAATTTCAAAGGCATTCGTAATTGAATTCTGAATGACGCGCACGCATAACCCTTTCGTTCATCATTGGCGCTTCCTCCGTTACGTCACCGGCTCTCATCAGTCACGACACACTTTCAAAATCAAATTTTCTGAATCACTCAATGGCGTATCGCTATAAGCGCCGGGCCATAATGCTAACAAGAGTTTCATTTTCTACACCGACAACATAATGCGCCTGGTGTCGAGGCGCAGGGGATTTTAATGGCTTTGGCTTCTGTTTAATGTTAATGTCAACAATGACACAGTTATTAGGAGTTGAGGGAGGTGTGCGCGCATGTGTGAGTGTGTGTTGCGTACGCGTTATGAATCTCTGACAGCTATTTGCAAGGTTAATGTAGCCGAAAAACAGCATCTATTCAAGCCTATCCCACACCTCCCCTTCCCTTTTCTATGGCTTAACAGTTTCATTAGCCCTCTAGATACAACCTCCCCCCAGCATTACGTTGTCAAATGTGACGCGCATCAAATTATCAAAGAGGCCCGAGATCGATCAATATGCAACGCCGGTGTTGAGCTCCAGTGCTCCTGGCGTTCAACGGCACAGAAATGGAGGCCGGTGTGTGTGTTTGGCCGCCTCTCTCTTCTCATTCGTCATCCATGCGGCTGTAAAGAGAGTGTCAGAGCTGAAAGATCCATCAATAACGCAAGCAGAGCGACTGGAGCAGGACCTGGACTATGTCAGATACATTAGACTTTTCCTCTGTGCCTCCGTCATTCTGATTCATGGCACGGCCAAATGATCAGCTACTAGACAAACACGCTGAATCTGGGGATTACATTAGTTAAACAAATACAGCGTATAATCAATGCTCTCCCTCTCGCTCCCTCACCCCTGACACGAACATCTAAAAATTTTTGCTAAAGTAGCAGTGTGATGCAAATGCTTTATAATGCGCTCTCTCTCTCTCTCTCTCTCTCTCCCAGACAAACTGTTTAACTAAAACCATATGTAACAATTGAAAAGTGAGTTAATAAAATACTAATTAAGCTATTTGTAATAGCTTGTGTTGTTTCCGCTCCTTCCCACAGTCAATCAGTCAGTCGTTCAGTTCCCAACACTCTAGAGCTGAAACTCAATGGATTTTGTTTACATCACTCTGCAATGTGCTAGAAGATAAAGTGCTGTCTTTATCTAGATGTTAAAAAAGGAGGGGAAAGAGAAGAATATGGTATAAATGAGGAAACACCTGTCGTGGATAGGCGTACTTTAAAATGCTTTTTTGTATAAATTATGCGTTCATGTCATTGGAAATAAATGTATACAACACAAATGCATGGGGAAAACGATAGAAACCAGATGTTGGTTTCAAACAAACAAATAGTTGAAAACTATTGTAAATGATGATAATGTTTGTGATTTTGTCCTGAAAAAATAAATTTATATTTTAGTAATGGCATAAACAAATAACCAACACTGGCATAGATAGGTATTTCAACAAGGATATTTTTCATAATTGTGAATTTTTTGTTTTTTTAAATGCCTTTTTAAATACAGATATGTTGTGAAACATGGCTTTTTTTTAACTATTTCACATTTAAAAGAATATATAGTTTTTTTTTATTCTTTTCAAATTAGTGTCAGTAAACAGCAGCAACATTGTGACAACTTGCCCCTGAAAAATTGTAATCTCAAAAGTGTTCCTTTTAGAAAATAGTGTTTTGAGTTATTGTCATACAGGCCTCTTTATCCCTCAACTAATATAGCCTACTTTTTGTAGACTCAATACTTGTTTTGAAATAAAATAAAAAAATGCATTACCTGGCTGCAAAAAATAACCATAACACATCTTTAAAGATACAAATGAGAAGGTTGTGGAGGTTTTGCTTTAAAAGGACTCTCTTTGCAACCGTCTCATTGTATCCTAACCTGGGAAAAGCACGAGCCATCCAGTAAATGGCAGCTTCACTATCAGACTTTAAAGGGACGAAAGCACTTTAACACACCGCCTCCAACAAGTTAGAAAAATAATGAGGAACATAAAATGGAACAGAGAAATTGAGTAATTATACATAAATGTCAAATGAGGTGAAAGCGAGATATAGTGAGTTAGAGTATAGAATGTATTTGTAGAAATACAACCGTACTGCACAATAAAATATAGAGGTGATGTTTTAGGGTTTCTTCATCTTCATTCACCCACAGATTCTTCATAACCTGTTTTCCTTTGTTTTCCATCTTCCCTGACCTGCCACTCTTTCTTTTTTTTCTGTCACTCTCTATTGCCTCTGTCAGTGTCCTCATTTTGCCCTCTGACTGAACTTCAGAGGATTTAGCTAAAACAGTTATCAAGATAATATGTGCTTGTATTTTTAAAAATCATTCTAACCTTGTTTTAAAAGAAAAAAAATCTCTTTTTTTATTAAGCATTAAAAACAACAGCTGTTGATCGCAATGTATGTTGCTCTATGTCTGCTAAAACAAGCTTCTTCAATGAGCAAAATAATTGCTGCCATTTCTAGTGGGAGCACAGATACATTATCGACTTTCTGCTAAAAACCTTTAGCAGTAAATATTGGCAAGCAGCATTCATTAAACAGAAGTGCTATGGGCCATATTGCGAAATGTGAATCAACCATTACCTTGAATTACTCTGATTAGCTAGGTAATTATTTCTCTTTGCTAAACTGTAGATTCAATCCACTGCAATTACAGATCAGCGAGCAGCAAAATCTGCCAGATTGTGTGTGCGTTTGCGCGCCTGCATGAATGTAAGCCCGCTTTCTCTACTTGTGTTTCTTTTGGAGTATTGTGTGTGTGTGTGTGTGGTTAAGGTATTCCCTACGTTATAAGGACAAAATGGCCCCACAAAGATGGCAGTATCTGAAATCCTTGACCTTATGGGGATATTTTTTGGTGCCTATGTGATAAACAGCTTTTAAATCATACTAAGTGATGTTTTTTGAAAATATAAAAATGCAGAAAGTTTTCTGTGATCGGTAGGTTTTAGTGGTACGGTTAGGGTTATGGGATAGAATTCACAGTTTGTACAGTATAAAAATCATTATGTCATTATGGAAAGTCCCCATACATACATATGAAATTTGTATGTGCGTGTGTGTGTGTGTGGGCAAGTACATGGGGCTACACAATATTTCTCTGTTATAAATGTAACATTAGTTCAAATAATGTCTTCTCAGCAAGTGTCAACATATATCTGAAAGTGCTTATGGCAAGAAAAACAGGTTATTGATTGGAGTTCCTGATCACCCCAATGGCCCAGTCACAACGGATCGATCATAGGCACCTTTTTTCTTCTCCGGAAACTGTGTGTTTGTTTGCATGTGTGCATTCATCTACACATGTGATGGTGAATGGGGGTTTAACACTTTAAGTTGCTGCCACCACCCCTCAAGTATGCGCTCATCCTTGTCAGATACAACAAATGATGTGCTAGCAGTAAATAATGTGTAAGGTGTTTGATTTCGTGGCAGAAAAGAGAGCAAGTAAATATATCAAGGGCAGCATGTTCCTATTATGTCTATTATGAAGGAGGACAAGTGGAACTTCTCAGCCTCTCTGAAAGCTAACGGGTGGCGTGAGAACACTTCTTAATGACCGATGGAGAAGTGACATCCAAGACCCATGAGATCACACTGCTCCAAATAAAGGACAGGAGATGCATGTAGGTCCGATGAGGTCACAGAACAAGATTCATGACCTCGCTTGAGAAAAGACTGGATATTTAAAAAAAGAAAAAAAAATCCATACAATGAGGGCTACAATTATCTTGTGAAATGAAATAGTTGTAATTCAATGTTCAGGAGGAGCATGTTCCTTTAATCATGTCAGTCACAACAAACGGGCCTTTAAACAGCCGCTTCCTGTGGCAGCTTTTTGAAATTTGAAACATAACTGTAATTTTTAATAGAAAAACAACGTTTATCAACTTTGAATGTTGGCTTGGTTTGAAAGATTTGAAAAATTGCACAGAAATGTATTTATATTGTTATATGGGGTTAGTAATGTTTTTTTAAAGAACTTAAAGGTGCTTTAAGCGATCCTGGGTGGAGTAACTTCCTGTTGACATTCGAAGTGTTGTCAAACAAAACAGAGGCTAGCTAGACCCTCCTCCTCCTCCCCCTCCCCTCCGTGCTTCCTGAGACAGTCATGAACGCGCATTTAAAATCATTCTTGTCAGTTATTGGCTGGAGCATGTTTATTATGGTTCGTGGTCCAGGCTGCACCAGTTTGTTTTTATTGCCGTTTTCGGAGCTTGTGGCGACTACAGAGATCGCGTTTTTTTTTTTTACAGTGTGTTCAGGGGACAGGCAGCTAGCGGATAGTGAGGAGATGTTTGCTGTATTTGACAAAAATGTTTTGGCCTAAAAACGCGTGACATCACTTAGAGCACCTTTAATATTCAGCTAGAATGAATTAAAGGGTTAGATCACCCAAAAATGAAATTCTGTCATTAATTACTCACCCTCATGTCGTTCCAAACCCGCAAGACCTTCATTCATCTTCGCAAAATAAGATATTTTTTGATGAAATCCGAGGGTTTCTGAAAAACACATATTGCACCTTTTGTGGTCCAGAAAGGTAGTAAAGACATTGTTAAAATAGTCCATTTGACTGCAGTGGTTCAACCTTAATGTTATGAAGTGATGAGAATACTTTTTGTGTGCAAAAACAAAACAAAATGACTTTATTCAACAATTTCTTCTCATCCCTGTCAGTCTCCTACGCTGTTGACGTAGTGAACGCAGTGCAGCGCTTCCGTGCTGTACATCAGAACGCAGATTCATTATTGGCCAGCTCCTGCGTCAGGCGACATCATGGTACTCACATGCACAGTGTCGGCCAATACTGAGCTGGCGTTCAGACGTAAACACGGAAGCGCTGTTCACTACGTCAACAGCGTAGGAGACTGACAGGGAAGAGAAAAAATTGTTGAATAAAGTCGTTATTTTATAGTTTTGTTTTTGCTCACAAAAAGTATTCTCGTCACTTCATAACATTAAGGTTGAACCGCTGTAGTCACATGGACTATTTTAATGATGTCTTGAATACCTTTCAGGACCTCAAAATGCGCAATGACATTGCTGCCATGTGAGGTTTATTTCATCAAAAATATTTGTGTTCCACAGATGAACAAAGGTCGACGGGTTTGGGACGACATGAGTACTTAATGACAGAAATTTCTAACCCTTTAAATTTTGCAACACAACTTTTTCAATATTGATAATAATAAAAAATGTTTCTTAAGCACCAAATCAGCATATTAGAATGATTTCTGAAGGATCATGTGACACTGAAGACTGGAGTAATGATGCTGAAAATTCAGCTTTGACATCACATGAATAAATTAATAAATCAGAGAAATAAATCTTAAAATATATTTAAGTATATAAAATAAATGCAGCTTCAGTACACATAAGACAAACTTTTTAATAATGTATATGTTCTTCATCCTGTCATTCCAATTCAGCTTCCTGTGGAGTATGGCCAATTCAATTAAACTTCCGGCTCATGAATTGAAAGGGAGCCAATACTTCAATACTGAATTTTACCCAACCCAGTGAAACCAGAAATAGAAGAGCATCACAGACTGAAAGTAGATAGAAAGAAGCCAAGAGACTGACAGCCGTAATGGGGGCCTTTTCAAATGCACCATTTTAAACACACACTGGACAGTCGCCCTCGGCTGTTATGTCTTCTGTCAGAGATACAGTGTTTGAAGAGCAGTAACCCACAAGACATGTGGGAGAGAGAGAGAGAGGCTCTGTTGAGTGTTCTTTAAGCTGTCAACTGTCAAAGACAGGAAAAAAGAGAAAACCATTGAGTTCAGACCGAGCAGAGGGATGATATATAGTCTGTATTGGTTTCAGTTTGCCATTCGATTTCTTTTTTAAAAAGTAAAAGAGAGGGACAAAGTAAGGTCCAGCCAGCAATTCTTTTGTTTACCTTTGAAACAGGGCTAATTTTTTTCAGGTCAAAAAATCCCAGAGTCCCACAGGCTCAAGAGTTCTTATTTTTGTTGTTTTTGTTTTGAAAACAACCCCATCATTAACTTTTTAAGCACTGACCTCCTCGAGGCTAAATACATCCCATTCCCTGTGTGCGCGCTACTGTTTTTGCCCCCTTGCAGAGCAGACTTCCAATAACCCAGCACCCTAATAAAGCTTGTAATGGATCTGAAGGGTTTGTTCTCTCTCTCTCTTTCTTGTTCATCATCTCTCTCTACAGTCTAATCTGCCCAGGGGTTCTTCGACAGCGAGCACGTAACTCAACACTCTTAGATTCACTGCATTAGTTCTGCTTAGCTAACCGTGAATGCTAATTGCAGGAAGGACAGAATTGCTACCTTTCCCTCCCTCTTTTCCCTCCCTTTCTCTATATATCCTCTCTTTTTGTTAAGACCCCTTCTATCCATTCATTTTTTGGGAGTTTGAAGGAGCAGTGTAGCGGTTTGCAGTCTTTCAGAGGGGATCACAGAAGGGAATGGGTTTGACGGTTACTGTGTCTCACAGGAATATGATTTGATATGTGAGAGATGTCACAGGCAAGCTGTAAATTCTGCCCGTAGCGATCTGTGACAGGTGATGACATCGTAAAGACTTGACCAATCACTCAGCACACTGTTGGCTCTAATCCCCCATAAAGCCTTCAGATCTCTTCTCTTTTTCTTTCAGATCTCTTTGGCTGTGGATCTCCTCCTTTCTCTCTGTCTTCAAGCCTCATAGAGATTGATCTCATTTTGCCGGGTTAATGACTGCAGGTGAATTTGACAATGCCCACGATTACCCATGTTGTGCTGCAGTGTTTGAAAGCTTGACAAATACTGTCATATTTTATTTACATTAAAAATAAAAAAATCTAAGCTTAACTGATTTTTATGAAAATACTGGATTTTTCAAACCTTTGCAAATTACTGAATTTCACTGCATTAACAGATACAACGTAATGTTTAAAATATAGTTTTACTTCTAAATAATTGAGTCAAAATTTTCACATTTAATCATCTCTTTGATACAATTAACAAACATTGTCACATTAATGCTTACGATATTTCTGTAGACTGAAATTTTTTGGTATTTTTTTGGATACTTAAGTCGCACAAACTTTTATTGCATTAGATAGATTAGAAAATATCAAGCAAAGTGGCATCTGCATATGATGCAAGAGCTTTTCTCAGAACTAACATCACTTTTACTTTGCAGTGTGATATTTTTGTTATGCAAGTTCCCCTCAAGTTAATTTTTTCCTGTGGTAGAAGAGTAACCACAAGTGTAGTTAAACACATTATGGATAAATTCCATCAACCTTTAACAACCAAAAAGTGTCCAAATACCCTTTGTCTTCATTTTTAACAAAATATCTGGTGTCAGTGCCTGGTAGATTACTTACAAATTGTAGTCGTTTACTGATTCCAAATTACATGACAAAAGCTTTAGTTAGTAATGTAATCCACTACATTACACATTTTAGATTATTTAATCAGACTTTAGTCAGATTTTTTTTTTTTACTTTTGACTTGTGCTGGCTCAGCTCCAGTTTTGAGATGTAAGGTGGGCCAAGTGACATTCCTGGTGGGCTGGAATTTATACATTATATTATTTTTTGTCCAAAACAGATTTTTCTTTTTTCTTTTTTCGTAACAAAAGGAGTAGGTCTTAAAATGGACTGTACTGGTTACTTACCCTGCCAACATTTTCACTGGCCCCACCACAACAAACAAACAAATAAATAAATAAATAAAGTTAAATAAAGACAAGTAAACAGTCAGTAATAAAATATGAACACATGACCAAATTACAAACAATAGCACAAATAAACAGAAATACTACAGTGGAACGAAATACTACAGTGTAAAAATTAAATATATATTAACCCTATTAAAGCTAAAGAATTCAGTCAGCAGATTTCAGCAGAGCTTTTTATTCCCTTTTGTTCTTTAGCATTAATGACACGAGATAGCAGCAGGTATATTAAGCTACTGTCACTTGCACGGATCTGACAAGCATCAGATTTTCTCCTGTTTACTTTCATTAAGACCTTTTATTTTAACAGAGTTAAGACAACTCCAAAATGGCCATTTAAACATTATTGTGTGAGTATTATCTGTTTAAGCGCCATAAGAAGCAAAATAGAACTCAGTTAATGGTGTGCTGTCTGAGACGCAGCTCTCTGTTTGCGCGCTTTGTGTGTATGCACATAGAAAGCACGGGTACCGAATTGACTTTCTTTCACGCCTTTTTATGCTTGAACGGTTTAAAATCAGTCACGTTCTAATACAGATTTTCTAAATAACAAGTGGATTTTTGATACCAAGCGGCCAAAAAGCATGATCTCCCTCAAAATCTGGAGCTGAATTGAACATCGCACCAATTTTGCGATCGGCCGTTATTTGGCATGGGGACAGGGGGGTGGGACAAGCTCCTGATTGGGTTGACCAGGTCCACCCTGGCCCCCCCCTATGGAGCCGGGCCTGTTATCACATTGATTTGGATAGGATAATCTTGTACCATATTGATATAAAATAAAAAGGGAAAGAAAATATATTCCATTCTTTGTTATCAAAAACATGGTGTATTATACATTACATTACATCAGGGTTTCACACAGTGGGGTTAGTGGTGGAACTACAGGGGTTTGTGAGTTTAATGAAAAGCTATTAATTAAATCATAAAAATGTAATTTAAAACATTTTTAAGGAAGATATTTGGAAGAATGATTGTAGCCAAGAAGATCTCACCCCCTTTTGACTACTTTAGTCATTTTTTCTACTATGGCAGTCAATGGGGGACAAGATCTGCTTGGTTACAAACATTCTTCCAAATATTTTTCTTTGTCTACAGCAGAACAAATAAATTTATACAGGTTTTGGGGTGAACTAAAAATCCCCCCCCTTCTAAATTGTTTTGCTTAAATGTGTTGCTATGTTTCTTTAGAAATAAATGCCTCTTGCTTTGATATTTTGTTGTATAATACATTGGCATTCTGCAACTTAAGTATCCAAATATTTTTGTATTTTAGTGAAAGGGCTTCAGTGAATCATTTCATTCAAAAAGAGACTTTAACAAATTGCGAGCAATACATCTAGGTGAGGCCTGTTACATATGTCCTTCACCACCATGTGTCTCATTCTGCCAGGATTCAACCACCCGTTGCATGTAATTTTTGGAGGACAAAGACTGAGACAGAAAGAAAGAGGGGTTTGGTTAGAGGGTGGAAGTGAAATAAACACTAGTTCTGATACTGATACTAATCTCAGGTGAAGGTCAAAGATCTTTATTCACTCTGAGATGGCAACTCCTCCTCAGTGTCTGTCTCTGTTCCTTTAAGCCATGAGTCAGAGGTCATAACCCTGATCACAGCCTGTGACCTCAGCCAATGAGAGGCCAGAAGCCCACAGGCTCGTCCTGAGCTTTATGTCCTTTTTGTGGTTCTCAAAACCTGGTGGTCTGTGAAGAATTTCAGTTCGCAAGTTGATTAGTTCATTTAATAACAATAATAATAATAATAATAAAATACTGTAAATAATTATAATTGACAAAACCAACATTGAATTAATAACATTAACATTAAATTGTGTCTGTACTCAGTTATACTTGTTTTTAAGTGTTCGGTATTCATTTTGTTTCTTTAGTCTAGTTTAGGGATTTTCAAAAGACCCTGAAATATAATGATTTGACTTGAAATTTGACGGCAGATATATATTTTAAGACTCATTTACACTGTGAAATATTATAAAGATAACATGTTTAAAAATTAAATAACTGCCATTTACTGTGTGATTGTACCAAAGCAAATTTGGGATGGTTGGCAGTTTCAGTTTTGCTTTAGAAATGGTCTAAAATCTAAAGGAGGCCCACTTGTCTTAACTAAGATCTAAGAACTATTTTCTCTATTATCTTTACCTGTTGCTTTGAAATTCGACAAGAATAAAGCCACCTCTACTTCTGTGTCATCATGATGTCATTGTTTCCTTTTTTATTTGTTGGCTGGCCCTAAATCTGCTCCGTTCCCTCTGGCTTGGTTCCTATCACATGACCGTGGCTTCTCTCTCTCTCTCCCCGGCAGGCAGAGTGGAGCTTTATTGTAATGAGAGGATTCCGTTACAGAGGTGAGGATCATCCTCTCCTTCTGTGCTTCCCACAGGTCTGTACCTTTGATCTGTGACCTTTGACCTTTCAGGTTAAGCCATGCTCTGCTAATATGATTCTAATATGATAACAGTCTCCTTAACGAGGACTAAGGGTAAGTGGCGACTTCGGCCACTTGGTTTAGTGCGGACCTACGTGTGCGTGTGTGTGTGTGCGCATGTAACTTTTGTACTGTGTGTATCTTCTTTTAGCTCTCAGAGAACCCTCAAGACCCTCAAACTTTCTTTGAAGTAAGAAATACAAGCTCCTTTTTGCCTAAACAAGCCTACTTTGCGGAGAAAAAGGATTGGATGGATAATCTACGGTAGTGTGAATTCAACCCGTGTAGCATTTCTGTACTGTTCTTTACCAGGCGGATAGTCAGACTGAATTAAAGAGCGAGAGAAAGCGAGAGAACAGGCAAATTTGTGTGATTGAAAAAAAATGCGCATTTATTCATTACGACCACACACACCAAAACTGCACTTAACCAACCACAGATTATCAATTAAAGCAATCAGCATGTCTTTTACTTCAAACGGGTGCTTTCAAAGTCAAGCGCTAATGCCTCAAATTGCCATTTTCCCATTCTGTCAAATTAAATGTACTGAAATGTTGGGTGGTTTTCCCTTTATAGCATATATCTAAAATGTCACATTTGTTAACCTGTAATGTTTGTTATGCTTTTAAAAGGCACTTAGTGACTCTCTCACTCAGTGAAACAGAACAAGCCACAGTAAATGTGTTAAATGATTACGGAGACGTAGAAAGACAGTAGTATAACAAGGCTGTCGACTGCATTTTTTTTCCTTGTCAAAGACAAAACACATACACGCTTTTCTAAAAGGTGCTTTGAAGTGATGCAAAACAAAAGCACGCGCACACACACTACTTGTGTAGCAGAAGCTTCTGTTGGTTAGCCAGAGAGCTTCTTTGCCCCTAGTGCAGTGCTAATTACTCAGTAATGTAACGACACTTCTTTTGAAGAGCTGTTTTCTCTAGCACCAAATCTCTTTAAAAGCCTCCCCAGGGCTCTGTGGGGCCACGGAGAACCACAGCCATGCTGGAAGAAGGGCTCAGGTTACTCTTTACACCCAGAATGATGCATCATCTGCGGGACGAAGAGGCACCAGAGTCTCCTTCCACTAACATGGAGCTTCAGGACACACATATACACTCTGATGATGCTGTTAGTTCAGAGACGACATGAAACATGAAACAGGAGACCCAACTAATGGTTACAAATATGTTCCCTGTGAGAAAAAGATCTCTAGTGGGCCTCCCTAGTACATACACACTCACACACACACACACATCTGAATTGTTATCCAGACATGGCGCTTTATGCAGAGATCTCTCAAAAAACGAGTTGCTTGTTTACTAAAAACAACCTCAGTCAAGTGCTCTCCAGGGCATTTGCAACATAAACCTCATCTTTTTTTTCTTTTTTTTTTTTTTTTTTGCTAAAGTTAAACACTACCTATGCAATATTTGACTAATACCGGTTTAGTTATCTTTAACAAAGTAGTCAATAAATAAATAAAAAGGCATGTAAATACATAATTACATACATCAAGACTAGATTGCAATCAGGTTTCAGTCACCTCATCATTCAAGCTGCCTCTATAAAGCACAGGTGCATTTCACATTTACCTGACTCGCCTCACACCTGAATGACCCCTGCCTCTTAGTGTCTATAAATCTCTCTAATCAGGTTTTTCCTTCCACCTACACTGATTAACTTACAGGTGAGAATGAGTATGTGGGTTTTACTTGGGGGTTTCCCAAATCCCACATATATTCGCTAAGATTTGACCATGACATGATGTGCATATTTTTGTGCCCAAGTGCATTATTTCCTTTTAAAATAATCTGATAAATTCATGACATATCACTTTATTCTATAATACCTATTTAGTTTGAATTCATTTTAGTGCATTTAAATAATACTATAAATTATTTTATGTTTTGTTATCTTAAAGGGATAGTTCACTCAAAAATTAAAATTATCCCATGATTTACTCACCCTCAAGCTATCCTAGGTGTATATGAATATCTTCTT
Organism: Chanodichthys erythropterus; assembly: GCF_024489055.1. Classification (NCBI taxonomy): domain Eukaryota; kingdom Metazoa; phylum Chordata; class Actinopteri; order Cypriniformes; family Xenocyprididae; genus Chanodichthys; species Chanodichthys erythropterus. The sequence continues at coordinate 21,541,324 of NC_090238.1, read as the reverse complement.
TCAGACAAACACAATTGGAAATATTTAAAAATATCCTTAGTCCTCCAAAAAAAAAAAAAAAAAAAAAAAAGTAATTCATTCTGAAGCAAAGCAATGCATTTTGTAAGAAAAATATCCATATTTAAAATTTTATAAATTCAAATAACTAGCTTCCGGCGGACGACCATACGCAGAATGCGCAAGTCAATTTGCAGTGGAAGAGTATCCCTTGACCTGACGCACAATATAATGATGAATGGCACAGAGGAGAGAGCAAAACAAATCACTGGTCTCAGATTATTAGTCAAAAACGATCATTTTTAAACAGAAATGTCAGAGGATTTCGATATAAGAGAAGAGGAGCTTAAATTTGTTGCACAGCGGTATTTGTTTGAACCGTGAGAGGCGTCTAAGCTAACAATACTCATACATCCTGCGTCATACATCGCGTCAGAGGATTACTCATTTGGCGCAAATCGGCTTGAGCATTCTGTGTACGGTCGTCTGCTGGAAGCTAGTTATTTGAATTCATAGTTTTAAATATTAATATTTTTCTTACAAGAACGCATTGCTTTGCTTCAGAAGGCCTTTATTAACTCTCTGGAGTCGTATGGATTACTTTTTTATGGATGGATGCATTATTTTTGGCTTCAAAACGCAGCCCCCCCCATTCACAACTGTTATAAACCTTGGAGGACTAAGGATTTTTTAAATATATCTCTGATTGTGTTTGTCTGAAAGAAGATAGTCATATACACCTAGGATGGCTTGAGGGGGAGGATATCATGGGATAATTTTAATTTTTTGATGATCTGTGCATAAACTTTTGTGACAGCAGCCTAATAAACCTGCTCACGTTGCTGCTGTTACTCCCAAAATATCAGGTGGTGTAACTGTCCGAACAAATGAACAGACTACAAAAACGATTTAAAATGGTGTCTTAATAATAAAAATACTATGGCATCATTTAAGTTTTGAAACCTTTTATAAAGCTGTTGAGATAACTGAAAAACTTTTCTCCAGCAATTTGTAAATTCTCAGATGTCAGGGTGGCACAACTGCAAACATGGCTCTTTTATTATGAATTAACAAGGTAATAACAGTAAACATGATGCATAATAGGTTTGTGATCTCTCTCAAATACTGGTATAAACTACTAATTTCAAGTTTGGGTAGGTTGGTAAACTTTTCTGTGTGGTACAACTACAGAATACATAAAACTATTTGGTTGTACCGCCTGACATAAAAACAGTCAAAAATGAATTTAAACACTTAAAACAAGTTTCAATTGTTAAATAACATTTTAAACACATTGTTCATGACTCAAAAATATTACATCAGCTTCAAAAAGACTTTTAAAAACACCTTTTTTAATCTTTATTTGTCAATACCAAATATATATACAGTGTGTGTGTATATATATATATATATATATATATATATATATATATATATATATATATATATATATATATATATATATATATATATATATATATATATATATATATATATATATATATATATATATATATATATATATATACACACACACACACATTCACTTCTAAGAAAGGTTTTATAAAGGTTTATATAAAATCACCCTCAAGTGAGTAAGTGAATGCATGATCAGCTTTTACTATCCCACATGAATCTCGGTGAATGAGCTTGTGGGTGAGAGAAAGAAAACAAAAATGCAAGAAAAATCATCAGAGAACAGAGGGATGGCAGACGTATGGGCTCTACATGCAGTTGTTAGAGTTATTTAAGCGAAGTGATTGGGCACCACTGATTGTGTGTGTGTAAGTGTGATAGTGTGTGTCTGTTTGTGTTATTGGCCTGTTCTGCTTAAAAGGGGTGAGTGGGCTTCAGTGAATGGACATGTTCATTTATCCAAACCACAAAAGGGTCTTATGTTAACACCAGCAGCAATGACCTTCAGTTTCCCTCTTTTACAGCATTCAGTTACGAGCACAGATTCGCATACACAAAATTTGCATCTACCATAAAAAATGAATGTTTTAGTAAACATTCATTTAAAAACAACATGCTATACTAACTAGTCTATTCTGCTTGTTGTATGTCAAAGTAACAGCCATCCCTTTAGTTCTTGACAATTGGCTCACCAGATCATTTAAGACAGACGGCAGCAGCGCACATGATGGCCCGGTCTTCAACCCCGCTGCTCTGCAAACTTCATTTTCCAATTTACGGGAACACACAATGGCAGGAAACCTCCCCCTTCCAGCCTTCCTCTCGCTCCCAACCCTCTGAGAACCATGGGCAACTATTCCTGAAGAAGCAAGATGCCATGTTGAATTAAGACGTATCTGCATCAGAGACGTTCGGGCCCGCCTCATTACAACTAATTATGAACCAATTAGAAACATCATTTAACTAAACGAGCAAATAATGTTCAGGATATTGAGGGAGGCTGGCTGTGCCTCTGTGGACTGCAGCAAAAGCCATTACTAAAATTGTACCTCTTAAATAGAATAATGACCCCCTCCCTCCTTTTCCAGTACAAAAAAAAAATGGGTCTGAAAGAAAGAGACAAAGAGTAAGATAGTACAGATGAGATAGAGGAGAGAAGAGACAGTAACTGTTGTAGTGACTGCATCAATTATATTTCATGTGAGAAATTAAGCACTTTTGCTGCATTTATTTATTTTTTCAGTGGTATGAATGTGTCTGATGTTTTACAACAATGCAACTGTTTTTTGTTTTTTTTTACCTTATTCTGTACAAAATAAGATTGTATAATTTTCAAGTTTTTATTTTGGTTAATTCTCTGTGTATTTCTTGAACTCTGTAGCTCCGGGGAAAAAAACAAAAACAAAGTATTATTAATGTTTTAAAAAAATATAATTTTGTCTGTAAAAAATAATTATCAAAATAATAATTCCTGCAACTTTTTCAATTTAAAAAAAAATAATAATTTCAGTATAAATAAGGAGAGCAATTGTAGTGCACCTCTAAAAAGGGCTAATCAAGCGCTTTCTCGCATCTGCACAATCAATGTGAACTAATGGATAAATGTGATCAGCTTTCATCTCTGAGAGAAAAGTTCAGCCGACTAAGATACTTTTATACCATGATTATTGATTTTGCTCAATATAATGGACTTTCATTCTACTTCCCAATGTAAGAAGTGATCAGCCTTGCTGGATTGAAGACATTAGGAAAGCTGAGTAGTTTTCATCATCACTTGGGAAAAAAATGATCACTTTTATTTTGTGATAAATATATATTTTTATCTATCTATACATATTGTGTATATATAATGTGCTTTGTTGTGAATGGTGCTCATTCTAAAACACCGCTTCAATGAAATGTTAAAACTCTGTCATATAACTGAAAGTTATCTCAGAGTGCATCTGGAAATTACTAAGTGGCTTTATATTTAGTTATTGTCTGGGGGGATCCAAACATAATTTCCCTTCGGCTCCTCCATTAAGATTTGATATAAACCAGAATCAGTTCAGACTCAAGCTCCTAATTTCAGCCATTAGTCTGGAGGTACAGCCGCTCATGTGGGGAACATAAGTGATACAGAGGCCAATCAGAAACCTGGTTATGTTTTTCTTAAATTCATTTAGAGAAAAGCAGCTTCTGTTAGATGCTGTTTGTAGTGAGTGACAATTATGGCAAATGTCCATCCAAACCTGCAGCACTCCTTCATTATTGAGCGGTTAGACGTTCAGCTGCTGTTTCAACAAAACCCAGACACATCCATGGTATGAAAACAGATCATTAGCTAATATATGGACACAGACATCAGTATTTTCAAAACACCTTTTATAAGTCTTTTGTCCAAGTTGGCACAGAGACATGAATTCATTGGAGCAATGTTGAAGGTTTTTTTTGGGGGGGGGGGGGGGGGGGTGGATTTATAACTGCTTTTAAATTAATAGACCAATGTCAGTTCTGATATTAGAGGAATGAAAAAACATTTCTCTCTCTCTCTCTCAGTATTTCTATTGCTCTCTCGTTCTCTTTCTCTCTCCCCACTTTATATATAGTGCCCATTACCTTGCTCATAAATTACATCCCAAACTGAATTACTCCTGCTTTTCGCTGTGCCAGGCAAGTTTGATGAATCCTGAGGCACAACACATCATCTCAACAAATCTGCTCCACACTGTCTTCCACCTCTTCAAACCACTTCAAATCATTTTCATTGCTGTGCTATTAAAATTTGTAATTCACACCTGCCATTTCACCTACAGATGGGTGTGTGAAGCAGTAAATGGAAGTGTACGTGCTTTTACTCAGAGAAAACACCAAAAACCCACAGGATAAAATTTACACGGAAGTCACATAAGTTTATGCTCGCATGTATGTCATGAGCGGCCTGACCTCTGGTCTGAGCTGTCAATCAAACAGACAGCAACAACAGTATTACTAGCATTCTAGGAGCTTCTCTTCCTCCTGCCTTTAGGGAAGTCACTGATGTTTCAGTTTTTTTTTTAGGCATTTGACATTTTAGGGCAAAGAAAATAATATATAATAAATATTAAAATAATATGAAAGAGCAACATTTTTTTTCTCTGACCATATCCGCCAACTATGAGGAATGAATGGTATTTATTAATATGTTTCAATTAAAATGTATAGAAATTTATTTAAAATGTATTGGTTAATGTTTATCTACATTTGTGCGAATTCTCTAGATTCCTTTAAAAATGTGCGTTGTTTAATTTGCAGTTGCTCAGAAATAACATATTTCGAGATGGCATTCAAACTGTTGTCATCATGTCGGAAAAAGTACTTGTGTGTGTTGATAATGAACTTTCTCCGTGGCCGGTATAGAGAACATGGAATCAGTACAACATGACACCACTACACCCTTTGTAATTTGACAGCGGGCGAGTCTTATCAGATTGCACCGCGAGCACTGTCATTCTTGACTGCGGCTTCTCTGAGGCCCCGCTGCGCTTTTGACGTTCCGCTTGTCTCCGAGAATGTTTGAATGCGTGTTCGTGTGACAAGCAACGTGTAATTATCCCTAATTGCGAAAGCATCAACTGGGGACACTTTACACGACCCAGTGTCACTGTAACACAAATATTTGTCTTGAGCTGATAAGCACACGAAAAAGAGAGCACTGTCACTGTATTACACACACACATATATATATATATATATATATATATATATATATATATATATATATATATATATATATATATATATATATATATATAGCCTACACACACACACACTTAACCACTAAAGATTCATTCACTAAAATTCATGTAAGCCTTTTACAGTTCAGAATATTCAAAATATTAGGAAAGTGTGGTTGTTTTAAAGCAAAGGCATCAAATCAAAATGTGGCATTGCCATTTGTTAATATGGTAATTCATTGTGTTTTTTTATAGACATCTATTTAAAATAAATATTAAATACAATATAATAAAACATTATTATTATTATTATCATCATCATCATCATCATCATCATCATCATTGTTGTTGTTGTTGAGTGTTCTTTCCTAATCTCAGATGTTTTCATTTTAGAGACAGGAATCGAATGATTACACTTTTATTTTGTTTTCACTCCTTGTAATGTGTAAAACTGGTTTAACTGGGGACAGAAATGTAAATAAAAGTACAAAATAATTATTATACACATGGTGTATTTTATAGGACATGTACAGAACCGTGTTGCTTTTGTGTTTTACACATAGACTCGTTTAATTGCTGCATAATAAGAAATATATTTTTTCACCAAATAAAGAGGTATAAATAGACATGAATTTTGTCAAACATAGTTAAATGTGTATTTGTACGTTTTAGTGTGTAATAGTCATCCTTTAGCAAAGAATTTTCGTTGTGCGCAAAAGTTAATATTCAATCTTATTGTAAAGATTGTATAATGGTAAAGCTGGTAAATTACTTCCAGGGTAATACAGTGGGGTTGGAAAAGCGATGGACCTCGGAACCGGCACTCGGAGCAACGAATTTTCTCTGAAAACGAGGGGCATCCCAACCAAAGTCTGCGCCGATGCGTGCGCCATGTTCGCAGCTTCCAGTTCCGCAGAGAGCTGCCGTTTCCATTTGTTCCGCCGGTTCTGAAACCACGTTTTCACTTGTGTCTCCGTTAACTGCAGGCTCGAGGCGAGACAGGCTCTCTCGGAGCTGCTCAAATAGCGTTTCATGTCGAATGTGGACTCGAGCTGATAAACCTGACTCCGAGAGAAAACGGTGCGCGTCTTCTTCTTGGCGGAACTGCTCTGTTTGTCCGGACCGTCACGTTGTCTCTCTTCAGAAACGGGAGACATTTGGCTACACGCTCGCTCCTGCTCCTCTTTGTAATCCGGTAGTATGGATGGTGTCAAATGCGGCCGGCGGTCGATCCCATCCTGCACAGGTAGAAGTCCCTTTGTGGCACCTGCAACAAATGCAACGCAAAACTATGGTCTTATCAAACTGTGCTTGAAGAATAACATCCATTGAGATCTACTGATAATTATATAAAGCTTTCGTGCTTCAGTCGGAACAATATGCATGAATATCGTGACCACATCAGTGAATTCAGTAAATGGTTGCAAACACGTTTATTTTTAATGTGGCACTTTGAACATTCGTCCATCATCAAATTCACTCGGTGTTTTTTTTTTTTTTTTCTGTTAGGCTAAACATCGCCATTACTCGATACTTTACACAAGAGTTCATTAAATTTGAACTCTGACTGTTTGATCGACTGTTGAAAGGTTACAAGTGCCCTGTTAAATAAACAATACAATATGACTAGCACTGGTGCACGATATTAATTAAATCGTGTTACATTTAACGCTCAATTGACAAAATGCAGCATTGCCTCTGAAAGCCGGGATAATCAATTAGCAGACTCGATTAAATTCGGTTAATTATTTGACCTTTCCCCTGTTCACCGAGGCGCGATAATATGTCGGATAAAAACACGACTGGAGTTTTATTCAGTGTTGGCAATGGGGACAACATTACAAGACAGTCACCATGGTGACAAAAACAATTCGTGTTTTATACTTAATGATTGTGAAGTGAGACGTTTTATAAAAGTGACTTTCTTACTAAATATCATGACATCACAAATATATTTATATTGACCATGGTGGTAACGACTGTCTTTGACAATAAAATGTCACTTACCGAGGCAGGAGAAGTTCAGAGGCTGGTGCGGGTTGCAGGACTCTGGTACACCGGACTCAGAGCAGTAGCAGTCGCCCGAGTCCTCACCGGCGCTGCAGTCGTCCTCTGACGACACGGACAACGTCCGCTTCCTCGGCTGGGATTTGGGACTGTCCTTTCCTGCTGACCGGACTCCCTCGTTGGAGGTGCCGAGAATGGACTGGATTGTGAAGCTTGAAATGGGGGCAGGCGAGCACTTGCTTCCGCTGTCCTCCGAGTTATTCATTCTCGCCTCATAACAGTTCAAAAATGTTCTAAAAATGATAAAATGTAACCGCACCAATAAGTTCCGCTACACATAGAGAGAGTTTTTCTTCAAATTTGAAAATGGTTCGTTAGAGCTGATGGGACGTAAAAAAAAACTTGTTTTTCGTGGGCTCAAAAGTGTTCGAATGCATTCCTCTCCACTTCCACGCGCTCTGGTCTCAAGGCGGGTGGAACGTGCCCTCATTTGCATGTAGGTAAGACCGGCGCTGGCCAATCACGCGCTCAAAGCGCGCCCGGAAATTTCAAATTTTATAATAGTCGAGTTCTTCAATGGAGCTCTCGATGGAGATTAACTTGCTGCAAAACATAAGACTGCTCTGCAAAAAGAAAATTGTAAGTAATTTTAAAGGGGAAAAGAATGTAAAATATCCAAACCTGTTATTTGGTTAACCGTAAGTTACCTTACCATGGTAAACAGTAGGCCTATTATTATGTTTTTAGACAGTTTTACTGTAAAATGTTATACCTAAGCAATATATGTAAAAGTGTAAATTACTTTTTTAATTTACACATTTATATTCTATTTAGCAAGGCAATAAATTCACTGTAGATTTTGTTAAATGTTTTAAAAAGAAAAAAGCACCTAATAATTAATGGGGGAAAGGGGCATTAGAATTCCCTTGACAAATCATCGCATTTGTTTAGTTAGTTTTATAATAAACCCGCTACTTTTTATGCCTGTTATTAGTCATGAACATTAAAGTGGTTTATTTGGCATTTTAGGTTATTAAGCTTCATAGTTAAGTTATTAATGGCTCATGCATCATTCTAGTGTCGTTTGTGTTTTATTGAGCACAGTTGGAGAGGCCAATTTTGATTACCACAAAATCATCATTTGCAGTAACAAACATATTTAACATCAAGGGCTCAAATATATTAATATTATTGTTAACAATATATGCCATTTATCTATTATAAATTTACCCCAAAATGCTTTACAATGTAACCGTCTAGCTGTATGGTCAACATTATTTTGTCTTTTTTCCTCCACAACTTAACGGACGTTTGCCTGCAGAATATCACTGTAACGAGAAATTACAACCAAGATTTTAATAGCTTTCTGTGAACTACGTGATGGATAATTATTCATTGTCATGTACGTGCCTCTGGTTTTCCACTTTGATAAATTGTGATTATTATTGCTTGTAATTTCAGTAATTTCCTGTTCCCTTATATCGACATAATATTTTTCTGTTTACAGGATAACGAGCTTAATTTTATATTCATTTATTGATGTTCAGATTTTGACTTGTATTGGAACAGGCCTATATGTTTTCTAGGCCTCTAATTAAAAATGTAACAATTCCATAACTTTTTGTCTGGTTCAAAAGACGTTTAAGATGGTCACAACAGTTGACCATGCAATTCAGAGATCCAGAAGCACTTTTTAAACCGAGTTTACTGTAGACTGTGATCATCACACAAACGTACTGCACAGGCGAGCATGCTGCTGATCCACAGAGGTGCTCTTTGTTCATGAATAGAGTTCTAGGCATCTCAAGTACACGCCTAGTTCTCAAGTTCATGTGCACATCAATAACCAACAATAAACCAACCTCATAATCACAAGCCATCTGAATACGTGGTTTAGTTCAAAATCATATATCTTATTAAACAGTCGTTTTAAATTCCACTAGTCGTGAGCTATAAATGGCAAATTGGTCAAATAATCCAACACACAGTCTAGGAACTAATAATGGATCCTATCTCATTTTTCTTGAAAATAATAAACTCATTCCACGTCCATTATCTCCGTTTAAGAATTAATTTGATCATTATGGTGGGCTAATCTACTGCCTCTGCGGGCCGGCTAGAGCGGGCAGGACCCTGTTTAATTGATTGACTAATTGATTGGGGGGTGTGCGCTCGCCCCACCCCTGACTCGTGTCTCGAGGGCAGCTGTGGCTCTGCCACATTAGCTCTCGTTAGCGTTTTCTAAAGGCTAGCGACACTTAACAAATGCTCTGGCTTTGTCGTGGTGACAGCGCGCGGACACCTAATGGAGCTGAGGGAGCCAGGGTTGAGCGATCCCGACTACAAATTTCAAAGGTCGGGAGTAATGCCCTGCACACATGGGTCTCCCAACCACAGACTAACTGGGCCATACCAGTAAAATAAATAAATAAATAAATAATTATATATATATATATATATATATATATATATATATATTCGATAAATTATAGGGTATGTACTCAACAAGAATAAATGATTTGATAAATGATAGGGTACTCAACAAGAAATATAGGCCTATATATAGCCTATATATTTTCAATGATCTGAAGTCTAATAACCTACAATCAAGAACTTTTTACAGTGAACCTGTGGCTACAAAAACATATGAATGGGTCTAGTTTGTTTGGTCTAGTAAGGCTCTGAAAGTACGACACGTGCACTATATATGTACGCGATGATGGAAACGATGTGGTTGAACTGTCACAATCTGCAACTCTGTTTGGAACGGTTGTTAAAGAGACCTATTGTGAGAGGCCATATGCCCACATATAGCCATTTAGTGCGTAAAATATGAGGGTCTAGTTCACAGCGGCCCAACGATTTATGGCGCATTCACATAAGGCGTGAAATCCGCAATGATCGTTAAAGAGCCGGTTTTATACGCTGCGCCTGTCAGCCGAGGCTGGATGGCTTAAAGGCCGTTTAGACATATTAAACAAAAACAATACAGCAGAAATGTAGACCCCATCACAGTATTATATTATACGTGTTGTTGAGAAGGGAGTGGGCTAGTATCAAAAATAAAAAAAAGTTGAAAGCTGCCTAAATAGTTATGAACAAGAGCATTTGTGTTTATGCTGTTAATATGTGCGTTATAGGCCTATACAAAAAAAAAAAAAAAAAGTGTTTCTATTATGACAGCAAACTGAACAGTCGATAGTGTTATCTATATTTTTCGCAAAAACCTAGACAGGTTTACCGTGATGAACACCCAGCGATTATGGGACAATCTGTCACGCGCTCACAAAGCTAAAGATCTTTCAAATCCGGCAGAACAGGCGTTTTTGCACGTGCTGTCAGTGCATGCGGCAGACAGTAATGACCGAACATACACATCGAGATCTGGCAAAAATGCTTTCCGCTAGAAAGACGGATGAAGTCATGGGCGCCTTTGATCTGCAAATCAAGCTTCGATAAATATTAAACAAAGGACCCTTTACACGTGTGTATTATGATATATGGCATGTCCAACTTTAAGATAAGGAAATTACCAGAGAAAATGATATCAATAAATTTTCTAAGTATAAACGCTGATTATGTTTCGATTTTCATTCAAGATTCTGAGGCTGGTCTTTTATTTTTTCTCAAATGGTTTTGCAGAGGGAGAGAGAGAGAGAAAGAGAGAGAGAGAGAGAGAGAGAGAGAGAGAGAGAGAGAGAGAGAGAGAGAGAGAGAGAGAGAGAGAGAGAGAGAGAGCAGGCGGGAATCTCAAGCCCTGGAGGTGTACAATTTATGTAATCTACGGCTGGGAAATGAATTGGGTAATTTATTGGAAAACAGAAAGTCAAGAAGATTGGATCAGTATAGTTCAACCAAGGGCTTCTATTCATCAAGATCCAATTAACAACCTAACCATTGAGTCTTAATGGGTTTCCAATCTACTGCTCTGATATACTCATCAATCCCTGAGGGAGAAATTAAGCGAATCGACCGCCCCTCGGCGTTGTGGTGTCATTCCTCTCCGCAACTATATGTCAAATTAAAAACACAATTAAAATTTAAACTGTTTCAATCAGAGGCTGCCCCGCAACCTATGTTTCACTTAATAGAACTTTGATGAAAATCTGATGCTCGCTTTCAATCACAAAGGCAAATGGGAAAGGTGGGGCAAAAAAAGAAGATATCCTTTTCCCTGAATAACACCAAAACATTTCGAGAAAGTAATAAGCAAAGATAGGCCCGCTCCCTCTCAAGCGTTACACGGGATTGAGTTCACGTTCTCGCCGTCTATTGTGGGTAGATGTACTTTGCAGAGCGCTGAAAAACATTTTCCCTATGCGAAAGATAATTTAATAGGGCAGATGACAGTCCATTTTGTCAGTCTCCTCCTATGACGCAGGGAGCTATCCTTTTCGCTCGAAAATGTGAGGTCGGCTATAACTAAACGTATTGTGCTTTATCGAAATTGTTAAATCACCGCTCCGTCAGTTTGAATAGCCCGAGATTTGATGAGCAAAAAAAAAAAAAACCCCGCCAAACTCACAAAGAAAAACAGTGTTGTGCAAATAGGAATAATCACATAGAAAGAAAGAGATGGCTTAACAACACAAATGGAGAGAGGGTTGTTTAAATACCGGTTATGCACTATATTTGTTCAAACTCTTCTATGCTCTTCTAACTTTGTCTTCTATGTTAATGCGCAGATAACATTTTATCTGTTTATCCCGCCTACCTTCTTTGCATAAAGACATGGTCAGATGGAAATTATCGAGTGATTGCTATATTTTTTTTTTCAGTTTATGACAGTGGATCAAGGTCATCAGTAAGCCAACAGGGGGAAAAAAAAAGAACTGTTAACAATGCCCTTGATTTGAAACAATATTTTACAGACATTATCCGATCAATACTCGACAGGCAATAATGCCTCTGCGATCTATTAATTCACCATAATGGGCTCGTGCTGAGCTTGCATTATATTATACGTCAATATAGGAGTTATGATTATTAGGCGGCGGTATTTGAATGTGCTCTTGGCTGAGTGCTCAGACCCAACGCAGTTGATTTCGACTTTATAGAGGAAGAGTGCAATAGGAAGACCAATGCTTGTCGATGAGCCTGACTGACCCATATTAGCCTAAAGTTCTTTCGATGGTTCCTGTTTATTCTAATTTTTGTGCCTTTAGTTTTGATAACGGCAGGCCATATTCAAATTTTTCTTTACATGTATCCTATCTGAAAATAATTATTAGCCCTGATTCTGAAGCCTTTAATTTAATACTTTAAGGTATCAAAGTAATTTAGGACTGATCGTTTTAAAGGGGTTTATTATTATTATTACTATTATTATTATTATTAATACAACTTAACAGTTTAATTTCCCCTCGGGGACCAATAATAGAAGTTTAAGTCTAATACTACTACTACTACTAATAATGATGATAAAATAATAATAATAATAATAATAATTTGATGTCTAACCTCTTCCACTGAACTCAAAAATAAACTAACAGGTTAAGGTTTGTTTAGCTAAATGGGCCTTTTTTTTTTTTTTTTTTTTTTTTTGCATGTACGCATTTTAAAGCACCAACAATAAACTCATTATTTTCGTCATTTTTCACAATTAAATACAATGCATAGTTCAGTTTTTACTCTTCAATATCTCTCTCTCTCCCCCTCTCTCTTTCTCACATACACACACATACACACACACACACACACACACACACACACACAAAAAGAGCGGTGAAACTCTTAATGCAATTCCGCCAGCTCTCACCGATAATTATACGGTCTTATTGACAACGCGATTTTGCAAAACATCACTTGTAGAGTCCGCCAGATTTAAAGGTGCACCTGCTTGTAATTGAGATGGTAATTGGTATTTCAGCTTGTTGAAGCGTAAGTGAAACAATTCCGGTTTTGCTGCAAGCTTGGTTTAGCTCGTGGTATTTTTTGGTATATTTATAAAATAGGCAATGTTTTTAACTCCATAAACAATAATAGATTATTATTATTTTTTTAACATTATTTTCTTTAATGTTTGGCATAGCGCACTGACAAAATACATTATTAATTCATGAATAAACTAATTAGCCCAAGTATTAGTTTAATTAATAAAATATTTACATATTCATTTTTACATCCCTTTAAGAATATTTCGTTGTTTTGAAATGTATAGAATTACTTCTATATAATTTTGAAACTGTTTGCAGTGAGCCTCCTCAGACTGTAATGGAGTTGTGCGATCTTATGTCAGTATTGACTCTCATGTTGATTTCTTAACTCATATATAACCTATATTATTTACTGAAAATCATGTTTTTATTTGCACTCGTTAGTGTATTAGTAAAGCAGCATGTCCATATTTATATAGGCTATAAACATTACTACATTGTGAAACAAAATAAAACCTGTTTTCGCTTCAACACAGCAGTCGTGCCACAACGTCAATCAAGACATGTAGACTTTAATAGTCTCCGTTTATTTCACAACAGAATACAATGTAAAAAAAAAAAACTTAGCTATTACTGTACAAATGACACCTTTCCTCATTTTGGTTCGTTATATCTGTACATGTACATATACATCTGTAAATAATATAGATAAAGGTAAAAGTTTTATTATTCGTGTTTGCGTGTCTTCAGTTCAACTGTAATTTCTGTCAGATATAGCCTATGATTGTCCATTGAACGCGGGACCAATGACACAAAGTCGTTTCAGCGGTTATCTTCTCAACCTAAGAACTGTTTGGTTAAGAAAATTTGTCTAAAATAAGAGTTTCAAAAAGAATATGCTGCCTAAATATATGGATCATACACAGTAGTATTGCACATTCGTGTTCAGGGCTGTGTGATTTTTTCCCCCGGTGCTATAAATAAACTTAACCAGGTGTATGTCGACAAGTTAATTTGTGATGTTCATACATAATAATATAATAATAATAATAATAATAATAATAATGATGAAAGCAAATTGACGTAGTCATTGTAATTCACCACCAACCAACATCAACATCAGAAATAGGCCTCTAAACATTCGCCTTATTCATTTGTAGTTTTATGGGTATATTTGTGAGTTGTAAAACAAAAATGTAGGGCTCAAATGCATGATAGTGCGTCTTTGTACATTTTCTTTTCTTTCTTTTTAAATTATTTTCTAAACAAAAATAGCTTTGTCTCTTGGTTTCATTTCCGCTTTTTTTTCTCTTTCCCTCTTTTCGAGTCTCTGTAAAATTGTTTTAGTTACATAAGTTACATAAAAAAGACATCTCTCGTCCTCTCAAACCGGTCTGAGGAGGGGCACGGAGGTGACGATAGGATGCGAGTAGTAAACCGGATGAGGGAAAGTGAGCAGCGGCTGGCTCACGGGCACGTTGCCCGCTGTGTTGGAGCTCTCAGAGGACGAGTTCTCGTGATACAGGATGGGTACTCTCACAATCCTTTGCGCTGCTGCGTGGCTCAAGTTGGCGGCCTCCAGCTCTGCGGCCAGCTGACGTTTCCATTTGTTTCTGCGGTTCTGAAACCAGATTTTGACTTGGGTCTCTGTGAGGTGAAGGGAGGCAGCAAGGCCCGCGCGCTCCGAGCTGCTGAGGTAGCGTTTCATGTCGAAGGTGGACTCCAGCTGGAACACCTGACTCCGCGAAAACACCGTGCGAGTTTTCTTTTTCCGGCAAGGTTTCTTGTCCGCACCGTCGTCGTTCTTCTTCCAGTCGTCAACGCCGCCTTCTTTTTTACCATCTTCGATGTCGCTCTCTTCGAGGACAATCTCGTCACCACTTTTGTTGTCGTCTTCATCGTCTTTGGCGTCCGGGTCTGATTTGAGCACGAGCTCAGGTGAGTCTCGGTCGGTGCCTGCATTCGGTGAGGAGTCCCTCGCTTTCTGTGCTGCTACAGTAAGAGAGCTCAAATTAGCATTTGTTTTCTTTCAGACGCATATTCATATCAAGTTTCACAGGTCGCGTCACTTTGCCACATGACAGGTGCAAACAAGTGTGATTCATACTGTCCAAATCTCAGTGTTTTCACTTAAACATGGCATTTTAAATTAAAAACATCGTCACTTTCATAGGCCTATTTAAAGAATGAAAACACGGCTTATTATAATTGATACATGTATGCTTATATTATTTAGTGTGTTCTCAGCTTACTTGTTTCTTATTAACATTACGTAGCTATGCACAATTTGCTAGCAGAATCACGCTATTATTTATGATAAATAACAAATCAATGCACTACACAACAAGCAGTTCAGAGTTATCAAACCTTACCTTCTGTTCTGTGAAGATGCGCAGATGCACTGAGTGTGTACGGGTACCACCACGCCGAGGCACGCTCAAGATAAGCCGGTAACGCAAAGCGCTGGGTCGGCAACTCGAAGCGAGGAAAGTTTAATTCCCCAACCTGAGAGAGCGAGAAGCTGCCATCAAGTCCTGCTTTAGTTGAAGCCAACATAGGCTTAGGCTTGGACGGCTTACTGTCAGAATTTAGAAGATTTTTAATGAAAAACGGAGAGTCTTTCGCCGAAGCACATGTATCCTGGGTTGTTTCGGGCATGTTGGCTGGAAATTCGGAGTTATAATGTTATTTATGAAAATTGTTGAAAATTTAAAAAAACAAAAAACAAAACAACAACAACAAAATCTTTTAACAGTTTGAAGGTCCTTGGTAAAAATCTTCCAGTATCTGGAACTTAAGCGCGGTTGTTTACGGTCAGCACTGACGCTAAAACGAAAGACAATAACGCGGGGCGAGATAAACAATATTAATCTTGCTGATCATCTTCCGAGAGTTCCTTGGTGAAAATGATGCTCACCGCGTCCGTCTGGCGCCAGATGCTAATGATGAAATAAAAATGTCACCCGAGTTAAATGCAGAAAGTATACGGCGATTGGGCACGTACAATAGCAAATGGGATGAAGGGAGAGATGGGAAGTGGAGAGTCGGGAGAGAGGAGGGGCCTCCCAGACTCTTCGCGTTGGCTGCTGGGCTGAGAGTTCTCTCCTGTTATTGGTCTTATATAGTCCAATTAGGTGGCAAATGAGGACGGACCATTAACACAAAGGAACAAGGATTTAGCTCAAGCGGTGCGCCGTTGAAGGCAATAGCGAAAAGGTGGTTTAGGCCACAAGCATTGCAAAGTTAAAGTTGACTTTTTTATCAGTGCATCTCTATAAAGGGTATATAACCTGACTTTCTACATTTATTTTGGCGTAGACACATGTGTAAACTTGAGATAGAAATGCACTAATATATATGAAGATTTTAAATATGAAATATTGTTTTCTCTTTTTTCCAGATAAGTCTAATTTGTACATTTGTAGTAGCTATACCAAAATGTTACAACATTTTGGTATAATATTGTATTATACAACTATATTGTATATAATACTGTAAACAATCTGGAAAGCCATTTCGTTTTATTTTTATAGGTAAAGCACACTGCGAATGCAGCTTCCACTGGTAAATCCCCTACAGGTTTTTTAACGAATAGCTATAACGAATATTAAATCAGGCGTATTTTTAGCCTATACCCTGCACGGTCTTTTGAGTATCCCGACAGTTGAAATATTCTTTCTCAGAAATCTTTCTTTCTTCTAAATATTACAATTTTAAACTCAAATATGTAAGTTTTATTGCAACTAATTAAGTTCCATCTTTCGATTTGTTACATTTTAACTCACCATCGATATAGGTGCAGAGTTACGAATGAACTTTACTGCATTCGTCTTAGAATTAAGTATTACTTCACAGTTTAACACACTATAAAATTAAACAAACCACAAAATAAAACACAAAAATCTTAGCAAATATAAATTTGATCACTAAACGCTGAGTATGCTCGGGAACAGCACATCGTCACTGTCACAAAAAAAATAAATAAATAAAAATAAAAATAAACTAATAAATAAATCACTGAACATATGTGCGTGGTCTATTATCAGATTGACAGCTTTGTCCATCTTTAAACAAACCCGTTCGTGTTGGTGTCTTCTTTTGACAATGATAATAATAATAATAACAACAATAATAATAATAATTTTGTTTCTATAATTATTAACAAAAGTGAATTGGACGCCATAAGTCACTGATTGAACGAGATGGGAGCGTCCTCTACGGGTTATAAAGAATTACTGCATGCTTGCAAAACAGACTGCAAGTCAAGTCTGCAAAACAATAAAACCCAAGCTTGCTGCTGTAAAAATTGCTAATATGAATTAAGCCCTTTAATAATAGATCGACAGAGTAATTTAGTCCTGGACATAATAAAACGGTGATTATGATAACAAAAGCATTATTATTATTATTATTATTAGCATATTAGAGTAAAAGCAGAGGAGTTACAACTTAATCAGAACTGCTGGCGCATTTGATTGTTATGATATTATGATATTAGGCTACTGATTAAGCTGCATGGCGTGATCCATATTTTGCTAGTCCACTGCCATTTCTAAAGTGATGACAAAACAGAAAATGGGGTTTCTAAATGTTACATTTACTGTAAATGTGATTAGTCTTAGTGTGGCGAAAAAAAAAAAATTCTATTATGGGATTGTGAAAACATTTTCCATAGAGAGAGTCGGTTAGCTCTATAAAGATTAATTGTAAGAATCTTATAGTTAACACAGAAAATAAAGTGTAGAACCTTATGCCGCTAGAACAAGAAGTAAATAGACCATGCAACCGTTAAAACAGTCCTTTGATCATGTGGGTAGCCTACTTTTATCATTTTTATCAAATCTACTTTCAAATAAGTCGTTCCCTAGCGCCATCAGGTGTTAGACAGGCTTTAGTCATTGATGTTACTGGGCAACTCCTCTCTTCAAAATACATATGTCGGCTATCAGTTATAAACACAAGGCTTATTTCTAATAGCCTACTTTTGATAAAAACAATACAGATATTTTATTAAAATAACTCTAATGAGGTCAAAGGTTCATTCGGTGTAGCTAACAAATGGTTCACACAAAGAGTTTTTTATCCATGAATGATGGACGCTACACACAAACCAATAGACTATTGGAATCAGTGTTCGGTGCATGCCTTTATTGGGGCTTGTGCCATGTTGGCTGTGTAGATATTTCATATTAGTCTTCATTTCGGCTCTTTGTGTCTCTCTGCCTGGTGGGAAGATATAATGTTCCCTGACTTTTTAGATTATTTATTTCAGAGCGTGGAGTTATTGATTATTTCACAGGGAAAATGACGAATGGCAGGACGGAATGACACGGTCAGCAGGTTCTATTAAAGAAATGATAGTATTGCTCATGGTTTGTTAAAAGGTCCAGTTTAGATACTTTATAGGTTTACATCCATCATCGTCTAACGACCCCGGGAGATGAGAAAAGCGCGCCGCGCGGTGACAACGACCAGACGCCGCTAACTTCGCGCTGTAATTGGCCACGTATTATATATAGATTTTTGTTTTGATATCTTGTGAGTTTCTCTCGTCTGGTCGAAATTGTGATAAAAGACATGAGTATAATATCGAAACGCACCACACAGTGAAAAATGGGTGAGACGGTATTCTAAACCTTTAACTCTCGGAGGCTACGCCTGTTGGATCTTATATAGCAATGTTTTGGACATCACTAAAAAAAATATTAAATGTCGATTTTGTTAATTGTGTGTAATTTAGGGCATAAACTCCAAATGTAAATAGATAGATAGATAGATAGATAGATAGATAGATAGATAGATAGATAGATAGATAGATAGATAGATAGATAGATAGATAGATAGATAGATTACAGATTTATCATAGATTTATTACAGATAAAGTGAAAAATTATTTCAATCCATTCTGATCCTTTGATACATATGACCATTAAGAGACCTCAATAATGACTAATAGAGTGTACCTGAATTCACCAAGTTGCTTTGTATAAAAAGTATATGCCAAATGCACAAATATAAATGAGCTAAAAATGCTTTCTGAGCACCATGATTAGCACACATAGTTTAAACCTTTTGATCTGTTTAACCGACTTGTACAAAATGACCACTGCATGCTCTTTCTCAGTGCATTAATGTCCGGCACTATTGAAACGAGGTATTAAAAGCTTGAAGGTCAGGCTGCTCGTCCCACTGTAATACACACAATGGATTTAAACATGGCATTTAAGTTGTAAAGGACTGACTGTGGCCTGGCCCTGACCTGTCCCACCTTAATTGGGATGGTGAAGCTATTGATTGGCTGAGAGATAGTTAGAGGCGCTGAGTTACAGCGTGATTAGCCAAGTATCAATGAGCTGCTTTTATATGCTTATGGGGGGCGTGGAGAAAAGAGTAGAATTCAATGTCACTTTGAGGGTAAAAAGAGGCTCTCGCCAAGTGAGTCCATGTCCGAACAGTGGATTAACAATAGGCCATCAAGACCGTCCTAGCACATAATATACCATCTGCAGAAGTTGTTGTGGAAAGTGGAAAAAATTAAGTATAATTTAATTCCGAAAACCAAAAAAGAAGAAACGGTGCTTTTAAGTTGCTTGTTTTCTCTTGGACAAGAGTCATGTTAAAGCGATAGTTTACTCCAAAATGAAAATATCTTAATTTACTTAGGCTCATGTCACTTTCAATCTGTTTGACTTTCTTACTTCTGTGGAACACAAAAGAAAATATTTTAATGTCCCAGTGTTTTTTTTTAGTCCCTTCTGACTTTGATCTCACGGCAATATATAGTAATAAAGTATTTTAAGAGGTGGCTAATTTGTATGAATTCGTAAGATTTTGCTAAAGCGTAAGTATTTTTATGAGTTGCTAAATTCGTATGAATTCATAAGAATGACATACCCCCTAAACCTACCCGTCACTGGGGTTTAGACAAATCATACAAATTCGTACGAATTAGATACCTCGTAAAATAGGTACGAATTGGTCGTGAGATAGCGTTGGGACAAAACAACTAAAACATTCTTCAGTTTCATTTTTTGTGAACTAGCCTTTTAAAGAATGATAAAGAATTGAGAAGGCATGCATAAATACAGGAACTTAAATACAAGTAAGGTTAAATATATGCTCAATGATGACATATGTTTTATGTAATTATCCTCATTGTGCTAAAGTTATTAGAATGAAGGATGTTTTGTCTGATGTACCACCTCGGGAACCGTAAATGTTGCGTACAGTTACAGAGATGTTCAACAGGTTCCCTGACCCTCAGTGTCCTACATTGATGCAATGATCTGTGTCTTCCTTGTGCCAACCAAGAACTAAAAGACCCCATTCATTCTTTCTGACATGGCTGAATCTGTGGAATGGCTTTGCAGCACCTGTCCAGGTTCACACACACACACACACACACACGGAGAGAGAGATAGAGGCACACAGGTGATGCCTTCCGTAGAATAGCCAGGTGTGAGCGTTCTTGGGCCAAGCGTTCTGACCGTGTGTCATTACAGCGCTGTAATCGGGTTGAGGCAGCAGTGGCTTCTCATCAGTGTCTGAGGGGAGATAGAGATATGGAGCCCGTTACAAATGGCCCAAATGCTCAGGCTCTGAGGAAGCCCATCAATAAAGCAATTTCTGGTGTCATAACAGCGGCGCTTTTGCTAAAGCTAACCTTTCAAAAAACTTTTCTCTCTGCAAAGCACTGCAGCCCCGCCATTAGAGTCCTGCCTTGTGAATTTAATGGATTCCGTACAAATAATATTCCACCATAATGGAAAAGGTTGAGGTGGCTGAAGACGGATGAAGTCATAAACACCTATAATTGAGAATCAAAGACCGATAAATTTTAAACTGCTATCCATTTTCCGCCTTTTTTTTTCTCCAGATGATGATCTATGTCATTCTGGCTGCAGGAAAATGGAGGAGATTATGGGTGGAAATTATAACAATAAATTTTCTAAACATACACCTTGATTATGCTTCGATTTTTTGGGAAGGAGAGCAGAGAGAGAGAGAGAGCGAGAGGCGGTTGGCCTGGTTGGCTGAAAGCTTGCTGGCTAAATGGCGCCATAAAATAGCTTCTGTGTGCTGTTTCGCCCGGAGAGGCCAGGCGTGCCTGGAGGTGTCATTTTCTTCCCCTAAATGGGGGGAAATGAATTGTGTAATTTATTGCAAACTGAAGCACAGTGAGATTAGATCAGCATATCCCATCAAAGGCTCAACAATCAATCTGCTCTGCTTTAACAGCTTGAGACGCATAAACCAGGGCACCTAATGGCTTTCCAATCTAACAGATTGATAGACTTATCTGCTCCCAGGGGATGTATTAAGAAAATCGGCTACTTTCACACTCTTCCCTACCACTTCTGACAGAACCCACTTTTTCTCTCGCTTTCTTTCCCCACTCACAGCCTCGATTGTAGATATAGAGATATAAATACATTTCTATGAGGTGTGGTTTAAAGGAGGGGGGGACGGAGAGGAGAAAAAGGCAGAATGGAGAGAGAGCCTGTTATTTGTTATTTAGATGAGCGTGGGGGTACGAGGGGAGGGAGGAAGCTCTTTAATGAGCTGATTATTGCTCGTTGTTTGGAGCCGAGATGGTGAGCAGTCACTCAGGGCCACTTATGAACACATATAAATGTGGCCATAGCAACCGACCTTTCCTGACTAAAGGAAACAGAGAGACGAGCTGTAATGGGCTGGATTAATCAAACAAACTGAGTACAGTAATTAAAACAGGTCATTTATAGGAGCTTTAATTTCATTGTCATGTCCTCAGTTATGAGCTCACATATAAATACTTCAACATTATTAATTTTATTATTATCATTAGCTATTAAATATGCGTTTTAATTAAAATGAGTACAAATGCTAATAGCAGCTGTCATGCTCAGGAAAGAGATCTTATAGAATGAATTTAGGGTGATTGAGACACTTTTTGCCATTGAGATGTCTAGGGAAAAGTGTCCCAATCAACCCGAATTCACCCCTAGTACCTGTCAAAAGTTGCAATTTTTTTAATGTTTTTGAAAAAAACGTCTCTTATGCTCGCCAAGGCTGCATTTATTTAGTGAGAACGGTAATTTTATTAAATAGTACAATAAAATAAAATAATTTTTGAATAAATGTAAAAAAGTAATTTATTGATGGCAAAGCTGTCACAGGATCATTCCGAAATTGTTCTAATATGCTGATTTGTGGCTCAAGAAACATTTATTATTATTATTTATTAAAATCAATGTTGGAAACAGTTTCTGCTTGAAAATGTTTGTGGCAACAATGATTCCAACATTCAAACATTTGTGGTAAGATTAAAAATGAGAGAGAAATAATAATTTTATTCATCAAGGATGCTTTAAATTCATTTCTATTTAATATACGCTTTAATAAATATAATAAATACATTTAATCAATTTAAATAAATGCTGTTTATTGAACTTTCTATTCATCAAAAAATCCTGAAAAAGTGTCACCATTTCCGCAGAAATGTTAAGCAGCACAACTGTTTTCAAAATTGATAATAATAATAATAATAATAATAGTAATAAATGTTTCTTGAGCATCAAATCAGCATATTAGATTGATTTCTGAAGGATCATGTGACACTGAAGACTGGAGTAATGATGCTGAAGGAATAAATTTCACTTTAAAATATATTCAAATAGAAAAGAGTTCTTTTAATTCATAATAATATTTCCCAATATTAATTTTTTCTGTATTTTTGATGAAATAAATACAGCCTTGGTGAACATATGAGATTTCTTTTAAAACACTATAATGTTTCCAAACCTTTAACAAGTTCTGTATATATACACACTTATATAAATATAGTAGATTTTAATGAAGAAATGTAAATTATCAAATTATAATCATAATTATCACATATAAAAATTACATGTGTTCATTTAAATCTATTAAATATTATAGATTTAAATGAATACATGTAAACAATCACATTACAGTATATATATGAATAAATGTAAATAAATTAATATTACATTATGTGTGTAAATGTATTCATTTATACACACACACACACACACACACACACAATATATATATATATATATATATATATATATATATATATATATATATATATATATATATTAATATATACAAATTAGTGATAAACATATCAGCCCAATGACATTATAGACAAACGTATTTGTCCAGGACACCAGTACAGATTCCCAGCGCAGGTGTAGGATGACTCCTATTTGTCAGCCAGGCTGTCAAGATAAAATCTAAACCTCAAACACTGAGAGTGAATGAGATGCTATCAGCATGGACACAGAGAATAAAGATCTCCTACCTCCCTACATAATTAAGCAGCTACTGCCACCGCTCAAAGAGAGCAATGAGAGGGGGCTGTCTTACAGCAGAGAAAGAGAGAAATAAAAGACACAGACAGACTTCTATGAAAAAGTACTCATGATTGAC
The DNA here is from genome assembly GCF_024489055.1 of Chanodichthys erythropterus. NCBI lineage: Eukaryota > Metazoa > Chordata > Actinopteri > Cypriniformes > Xenocyprididae > Chanodichthys > Chanodichthys erythropterus. The sequence goes on along the minus strand of NC_090238.1, from coordinate 21,517,896 downwards.
ATTCACGGGGATCTTATACTAAAAATTAAACTGGCTAAATAAAGCCTACTTCACTTGTACTCCTTAATAGAGAACAGATAATCCAGGGGAGAATAGAATTCATCTTGAATGAAAGATTAAAAGCTCTTGTTAGTGTCACCACACAAATCCATTTGAGATAAGACTCCTTTTATTCGCCTCACATCATCCGTTCTTCATGACGGCCATATTGGATCTCACATCTGATTTGTACCAGAGTCCTGGGGGCAGAGGGGCATTTTCTCCCCATAAATATCAGTCTAGCCCCACATGGACCACAAATCAATGGCAAACAAATTTAGATGCTGTTCTCTCCCCCTACTACACCTATCACACATACACACACACACACACAACCACCAATAAAGATTGCAATTAACATTTTTATGAAAGACATGACATGTCACAGTCAAACTGTGCAAGCTTAAAATGAGCAAATACTGAGCACAGTGAGATGATGCTACAGCCATGGGTGTATGAATCAGACACAGGCACTTATTTTAATTATATTAAATTAGAATGGGAATAAATGACAAAGATAGCCCTGATGGAGGTGGTGATAATGATGACTCGCTGGATGATGATGATGATGACAATGAGCACAGATGACAATGACGATAATGAATCTTTGTGTATAATCTTACATTAAATTAAGTATTTCTGAAACAAAAACAAATCTATAGAAGGCAACATGAATAAAACAAATAAAGTGAATCCAGGCCATATTTTATGATATTTATCTGTTTGTATTGTCAATTTCAAGCTGTCGGTGTCTCCAAATGAAAGTGTACTATACAAGACACAATCTGTTATGCGGTCAAAATGAAGCATTGATTATTTGTAAAAACATAAGTGCAAATCAAATCAGTGCTCCTAGGAAGAGATGTATGGCCACCCACCTGTACACACATGAGAAGTGAGCCAATTATCGACCGATTGATTTTATGCACAGCACATATTTTCCCTTTTGTTCAATGTTTAGACCCTTTTTTCTTTTCTGTCCTCAACAGTTACTGTATCTTATGCTGCCATAAAGCCCTTATTCCCTGGTTACAAATGAAACCTTTCCCTCGACCTCTTATATATTTTGTTCTCTATTTCGCTTTAATAGCACTAAAATTGGCTACATATTCTTTTACAGTCCCCAGATGCCATTGTGCCCATGTTGTCATTCGATTATTTATAGAAAAGTATTACATGCTTACATCACCGGCTTACTTCCCTCATGCGGCCTACCTTTTTGTTTTTTTTTTTTTTTGGAAACCAAAAAGACAATTCTTTACAGGTGTACAGGCCCGCTATTGTAGTCTTCACTGGACCAAAGGTCAAGGTGAGTAAAAGTGCATATGTGTCTGATAGCAGGAAGATGAGAAAATAAACAGAGTTGTGAAAGTGTAAGAAGTGATAGGATCGAGAAAGAGAAAGAGCCTGTGTGATAGACCCCTGCAAAGAAAAGAAGCCTCACCAGATACCAGAATAAATAGAATAAGAGTAAAAGGGAGAAACAGAGAAAGACAAAGAGAAACAGAAAGAGTGAAAAAGACTAATGCTTGGAAAAAATAATTTAAAAAGATCTGTAAAAGTGTAATAAATTATATATATATATATACCAAATATATATATATATATATATATATATATATATATATATATATATATATAAACACTTTAGGGTCCAATTCTCACTATTAATAATTGCTTATTAGAATGCATATTACTAGGATATTGGCTGTTTATTAATACTTATAAAGCACATATTAAGTAATTATTAACACTTATTAAGCACATATTAAGTATATATATATATATATATATACACACACACACACACACACACACACACACACACACACACACACACAGAGAGAGACTACCATTGAAGTCCGTAATTCAAATCGTACTGTTATTCAACAAGGATGCATTTCATTGATCAAAAGTGACATTAAATACATTCATAATATACTTTCTATTTCAAATAAATGTAATTATTTTAAAATTTTCTGAACGTAAAAATAAAATCCTGAAAATCCCCAAAAATATTAGGCGGCACAACCGTTTTCAACATTAATAAGAAGAAATGGTTTTTAGAGCACCAAATCAGTAGAAGACTGAATTAATGGCTGTATATATATAATTACAAGATATATATATTTATATCTCACACAGGCTCTCTCTCTCTCTCTCTCTCTCTCTCTCTCTCTCTATACAGCTATGGAAAAAATTAAGAGACCACTTAACATTGATTTCTGAACTTGGAGTGGTCTCTTAATTTTTTCCATGGCTGTATATATATATATATATATATCTATATATATCTTAATATGACAAGAAGAAGGTCAAATATTTGAGCATTTACTCAAGCAAAATTAAAGACACAACTCCGTAAACCAAACTGCTCCTCTGATTAAGCATGTTAGTATTCAGTAGAATTCACTATCTATTCATCATTTCATCAGCCTCCCTAAATTTCAAACCACTGGGAATTCAGATAGACAGAAAAATTGTATTATTGGGTTTTATCTACAGCTCTTTATCCATTCTCTTTTGTTACTTCTTTATGTGCGCCCCATGTTTGTGTTCATAAACTCCCTGCTCCTCTGCGCTCTAGTTGGCTTGTCACTGTTGTACAGGTAAAATGCATGTTATTAATGATCTCCCCAACTGCACGCTGGCATGGTACAGTGCGTGTTGTGTTTAAATTCCTCCCCCTATGCATTGGAACAGTGGCCCAGCTGCACTAGGCCCAGAGATCGATAAGAGGTCAAGGAGGTCGAGGGTCATTCCTCTCTCCCATTATGACCTGGCCACTCACCTCATATGGTGACTAACGAGGCCTACTGGGTACAGCGCAAGATAAGAGCAGTGTTCAGGGAAAGTGAATAATACTAGAGGGGCTATTCATTCAGAAACAGAATACAGAGGTAATGGAGTACTTCCTTGTTACAGCGTCAACTTGTGTGGAGTATAAATAAAACATACTAACCTCTGTGATGTGGAAAGCAAACTGGACCTTTGTTTAAAAATGATAGCAGAGACTGGGCTACAGAAAACACTGGGCGGAGGGTCATTAGTCCATGGTAAAATATCATGTGGTGCTATAGAAAGCAGTTTCTTAAAGACTGAAACCTAGAAGAATGGACATGAACAGGTTTGGAGGAACAATGAATTGTTAGTCTAAAAAAGAGATAAGGAGTCTATTAGACATGATTATGCCAATGATCAGCTTTTATCAATAATCAATACTCTATTGAATCTCTTTAACCTGAGATGTCCTCTGTGTCTGGATGTTACCTAATTTTTGGAATACAGACAGTCATATGGCATATGAACAGCATGTGCAATCAATAATAAATTAAGAGAGCATCAGTTTTTTAGTTTTACTTCTGTTAAATTTAAGATTCTGTGTTTTAGTTACAACTCTTTTAGTTACAACTCTTTTATGACCTGTATGGCTTTTTCAGTGATTTATATAAGTAATTGGGAGCCAATGTTATTCGCAGCATTCTATTGTGAATAAACTCTTACGGGTTTGGAATGACACGAGGGTGAGTAAATGATGAACTGGGTGAACTGTGCCTTTAATATAATGAGTTTATACAAACATTTACCAGTGTACTTGCAAATTTCATGGAACAAAACATCTTCACTGTGAACATGCATACATCCACGTGTATATCTGTGCACAGGAAGACTAAAACAAAACTAAACATTACCCAAATACAGCATTAAACTGATACCCATATTTTACTCTTAAGAATCAAAAAGCCATTTCTAATGAATTTCCCTGGTTCAGCGCCACAAAGTGGCAAGGAGGCGCAGGGGTGGTGCCGCTGGATGCACTCCACTGTATCGGCTAGCTTGTGTAGAGCCATGTGTTTTAAAGATTTGACAGAAGATGCTCTAAATTATCTGCCTTCAGACAGTGCTATCCATTAGTTTCCCTCTCAGCGCCGAGCATGAAATGGGAGTATTGGGGCAACTGTGCGTTGGGAGATATCATTCAGGACTATGAGCTATTGCCAAGCACTGACAGTCAGGATAAATGCCCCCACTTTTCAGGCTGTACAAATGGCATTTGGCCACAATAATTCAGCAAAGGACAGTTCATTCCCCATCCAGAGCGACTGGACCCAGTCAAAAGCTATTACAGCATCTTCTTTATTAGTGCCTATGGTTTTGGTGTAGAGATCCTCAGATAAATACAGCTAAAATGCCACTTCACTCAGAAATATTGGCCCATTCCTCTGTTGCCTGACTGGGCCCGAATGGCAGCCTGTTTCAGACATTATAAACCTTTCTAAAGTCACACATTCCTCCTGCCAGCCATCTGTCATGCTGTAAGTACCATCATTTGCAGACCAATAGAAGTGATCAGTAGTTTTTCCCCCAGGCTCCAAGCGAGGCATCATAGTCAAAGGAATTGATTATCACTTTATCATTTAAGTATAGCTTGCTTTGAAGAATAATAACTCACATTTAAGGTGCCAAATGGCTTTGCATATAGCTCAAAACGCTAGCCATTTAAGAATAATTGTGTAATTCATCATTTGTGACGTTGCTTTATAGTTTTTTTGCATCTCGGCGGGGCTAAAGAGCTCGCCCGAATTGAAGCGTGCTGTCACCTGTGACGTTTGAAAATCTCTCCGTCGAATGCTTTAATACTTTGCCAGAGGGACGCGCGCGCGTTCAGACTTCATAAGGTGACAGCGGTTTTATCGTGCGTCGCCTCGTAAAGGCACGTCATCTGTAGGACGCGCCCGACACTTTTATTAAACAGCTATTCACCGCGTGCGCGCCGCGAGATGTGCAAAGATAAATCCTCATGAATAACTGAACTGTCTGTTTGAGGATCCGTGTGTCATACAAAAGTTAGAACGTGATCCAAGCAGCACACAAACTATACAAGGATGAGGTAAAATGGTTGCTTTCAGGATATATTTGACATAAATAATTAAAACATAAATAATAACCCATTCAGATACATAGATAGGATGTGGCATTGCTTTGGCATTCCTTTTATCCCCTTTTGGATTTGATTTCGGTGCAATATTCCAATCAGCCAGATTGGACTAGGTTTTTAGAAAATGAGATCTGGCATTCGACTAAATGAGAATTTCCTGTACAGAGACATTCATTGGTTCACGCAGGAAATTAATGATAAATACGCCCATCTTTGTGTGTGGCGTGCGTATCGCCGCTAATCTGCGCCTTTGTGCAAATGTAACCAAGGCTGCTCTTTGGCAATCGAGCGCAACGCCACGGCTTTGAGAAAAACCACTTGTTCTGTCACATAATTAGAGATCTCATACCCGCTTTGTGATGGGGGGAGAGAGCGGATGGAGGGGGCCTTGTTTGCCCATTTAAAGTGTGATTCAGATAATAGTGTTCTCATCAAAGGTAGCAATTACATTCATTACACAGGCGGCCGCGAGGAAATTAAGTGGCAGGAAAATGAAAAGCTTAATATGTACTTCCTTTATCCCATTTCTTTCCCTTTCTCTACTTCTACACATGCCCCGTGTCGCACAAGGGTGGGGGGTGTAAGATAGGGTCTCTCCAGAAATAAATAGTCTTGGGGGCGTGAAGAATAAATCCAGCAGTGGTCCTCCTTCACCCTTTAGCAGTAATGATTTTGCGTTGGGGCAGCCGTTTCTATAGCTGCGCTCTTCAGGCAGGATTAAAAGCCTTTCTTCGGGGGCTAATGTCCACGGCAGCCTTTAAATGACTCCAGCATATGATTGGAGTCTTAAAAAAGTGCTCAGGGGCCTTCTCCAAATTAATACCCAATTCCTTTTCAGGAGAAAATGAATTGTTTCGCATTCTATAAAACCACAAACAGCACATAAATCAAGCGCTTTGGAGGAGAGAAGGGGGCCTGCTCATTCAAAGGCTTTTAAATGTGAATTAGGGCAATGGGGGAACTTGGTCTGACTTACCCCCGAGCAGGTGTAGATGGAGCGGCTTCAGACACTCTGCAGATGCCAAATTTAAATGGAGAGAAAACTAAGCAGGACAAACAAATTGAACCAATTGTGACCGAATAACTTCAAGTCATGAGTTTGAAAGTATATCAAGCTGTAATCAAATATTTGGATACTATAACCGGGTGTCAAAACCAGAAAGAAAGAAAGGTCACAATGGCATTTATAAAACATCGAAACATCGTTGGATATTAAACAATCTAGTTTTCTAGATTTCTCAGAATCTGATGTTGACCAAGCTGAGAGAGACCTAACTGTTATCATCACAACAACTATTTTTCACATGCAGGCCTACTGTTGCACTCCGCTTTGAAAACAATAACGCTTCATGAAAAGAAGCCCACTTGAAACCCCAATTAATCTTTTTCAACTGACAAATTACTGTCACCCTGCTTGAATTATTTAAGGGGAAGTGGCTTCACGGGAAACCTGAGCATAATTAAATTGTTATAAAATAACATTAGTGTGGACAGGCCATTAGGAAGTGTTGTAATTGACTGCTTCAGGGGTCGTAGTTCAACCCCACAAGGTCGGGCTGTCGTGCCTGCCTTTGGATCAGTTTACGGCGCTTTTCACTGAAACCCACAGACTGTAAATGCTGCACCTCATTGTAATCTAAAGTCTTTTTGACTTCATTTATAATTCTCATTCAATAATGCTAATATATCAGTGCACTTTGAATCAAGACTTCTCAGCTCATTCATATGCAACAATCAAAACACTGACAACTGAATACGCTTTGCGCATAATAAATGCAAAAGAGTGAAAGAAAATATGATATTAAGCCATACAGGCCTACCTTATTTCCCTTCATCACAACTTGACATTCTGCGCCATCTAGTGTCCTAGGTGTGTAATGGAGCTGGATTCAGCCCTATTTACAGTAAAATACAGAATTTTAGACATACACAGCAATTATATGCTTTTGGTAAGAAGAATTGTCTGTTTGAGATCACAACACAAATGCAATGTTATTTGTGAGTCATGAGTTTTAATGGATTTCAGGATAACTGCAAAATAAATTTACAAATGAATTTATAAATCAGGATAACTGCAAAATAAAATTTTAGAGCAGGTGTGGAATAATACAAAAGCACAAATGTCAGATCAGTGGGTTTCAAACTAGGGTCTGGGACCGCCAGGGGGCCACAAGAGAGTGCTAAGGGAAAAGTCTGAGGAAATCAGTGTAAAAATGTAAATAAATGAACAATAAAAACTAACTAACCAACTAAGTTACTTGGATAAAATAAATAAAACATCGATTAAAATAAATAGATTAAAAAATCTATCCACCTTATTTTTCAGGGCATTTGTAAATTTAATTTAAATGTCATTTGCTTCCAGCTATTTTTAGCTGTACAAAACAGCTCTTTATGCTGCTTGATATTGCAAACTGGTATTTCTTACCATATTATTTTAATGTATTGTCTTAATTATAAACACGCTGGTTTGTAGCGCAAACAGTTTACTGCACTTATGATATTCTTCTAGTTATATTCCTATAGCGGCTAATAAATCATAAGTCTTGCACATTCACAGAAAACACCTTACTTACGTGTTGAAAAATAAGGTGGATAGTACAGCACAGTAATATAGTGAGAAGAAAAAATTATTATAAAAACTATATATTTTCCAAATTCTATTTTACACATATTTATAATAATAATTTTCACAGTATAAATTTGGTCTTTATACATGGAAATATATAGATGCCTTTTAAATTATAGGATGGGGGGCCCTCGCACCAGTATTATCATATCTAGGGGTCCATGCATGGCATCTAAAAGATCTGTGTTAGATAATAGCTTGGTAGTAAAATCTGATCTTTTTTTTTTTTTTGCTATAATGTGTCCCACAACACCTATTTTACTGTAGGGGAAAAGTCTAACTCCACAATAAGGTTATATGAATAGGCATTTTTAACATTTTAACCTCCAATGGGTGCCAGACAAGTTGTTTTCTGGTCATGTGAACCATGATCACAGGCAATGAATCGCCACATGTTACACTAGAACCCTCTCATTACAACTCTGAAGAGTGTCATAAGGATCCAAAGCTCTCGCTCTAACTGGTCATTTGTCACAACCTCTTCAATGGTTTTCCTACAACCCTGACACAAATGGGGCAATGCGATCTTCGGCTAACTTCCCCTCTAGTTAAATATTAAACGCTATGAAACATAAATGAGCCAATCCTGCTATTTAAAGTAATGCAATTGGCTCAAGTACTCATCAAATTGCCCATGACATTTGAATATGGAAATTATCCATGCATTTAGCCAATCTGGTAAAAGAAGATGAATCATCAATGCACTTGATGCAGGTTTTGAAACTCTAAAAGTTTTTTTTTATTTTTTATCTGTTTTGCAGTATACTACCATTTGGATATTAATATCAATTAATATGATTAAGATGTAGCTAATTTAAGAAAGATTTAAAAAGGTAAAATGGCACACAAGACTTTCACAAATATGCTTTTAATTACAACTAAATTATTTACATAATAACAGGATGGAAATAAAGCTGTAGTTAATTGCTCAATGAGGCATTGCCAGTGAGAGTATCAAGTTAAATGTAATATTTTTAATCTTTTTGAAATATGATACTGATTATGTACTTAATTACATCAAGTTAAACTCCACTGTAAATACTTACATATTGGCTACAGTATGTGTGCTGTTGTTTGCCATCGAAACGATTTCCTTTCCTGGACGATATGGCGTCATTATGAACATGGCTTTTGTTATTTAAAAGATTTATAAGAAAACATGATTTGATTAGAGGACGTGAATAACTGAATACGTCTTAATTGTTTGACAATTTATCATTTTAACAAATTTAGGCTACATACAGGCTAACACTAAAGACATGGCAAATGGCAACACCAGCTCAGATCACGAAATTGAAATTATGCATAATTCACTCCTATGTTCGCATATTTTAGGATAATGTGTTAGGATACATTGCTTTTAAACGTCTGGTTTGCTCTGCAGAAGTCCTGTACACTCACAGTGACACACAGGAACTAAATGTTCATTACTCAGAACGAAGTCGGAATCATTTCAGCGGCGCACTCCTGGTTGAACTTTCACCCATTCGTTTTCTTTTGTTTTGATGTCGCAGAGCATCATTTTGGCCCACCAAACATCGGGTTTTACTCTCCGTTTACTAATGACACAGTCCTAATGGACACACGGAGTATGTTTCAAACACGTCGATCTAACGGCTGGTCAAATGTAAAGCTCGTTTAAAATCTGTTTTCAACTGAATCAGTCGTGCTAACTCGCTGACGTTAGCTGTCCAGCATCAACATGGAGCTTTATTTCCTCCCATTTTTCTAATATCTCCTTAAAGAACGGATCGACAGTCGGTACACCCAACAACTGAGTGTGGTTTTAATTCATCCGACGTCTTTGAGAAGGTAACTGTTGTTAATTGTTATATTAACGATAGCGTAATGGTTAAGAATACATAGCAACGTCAACGTTCACTCGCTATCATAGCAACGCCTGTTACCTTGTCAACTAATACAACTGATAAGTGTTTGTTACAACTGTCACAAGTTCCACTATAACTTATTAGCTTAAGATATTATGACATTTGTTTACCGACCCGTTGGCCTGTTGTTACATGTTATTGTGGAAGAATCGACTGGATTCACACATTAAAGATTGTTTATAAAGTTTAATTTTGTTGCTGTTTGAAGTAGGTGTCATGTTACATATATTAGTTTTTATTAAATTTACATATGTGCGGTCTTCCGGTTGTATTTTACTTACAGTCTGTTTGGTCTAGCTTAAGACAGCAGAGAACGACGGTGCAGATCTTTCAATGGGCGAGGAGAAGCCAGAACCCCTGGATTTTGTGAAGGACTTTCAGGAGTACCTGAGTCAGCAGACCCAACATGTCAACATGATATCTGGCTCTGTCATCGGAGTGAAAGACAGTGAGGATCTCCAAGGAGGTAATGCTTGACTAAAAATTTACAAAATGTATCAGAATGTAGTTGTGCTTTTTATGATTTAGTATTAATGCACGTTTTTTTTTTTTTTAAATATCTGCATGCATACATTTTCATCTGATGGTAACGTTACTTAACATGAATAGGGTACAAAAAAGAGCCTGAAACATTTTTTTTTCCTCGGTAAAAAGGTGATTTACTTACCTGGTGAAATTCACCAACTTTAGGAGGTCACACAAAATAATAGAAAAGTTTTTTTCTATTTACTTTACATGAGGTTTACATTTTTTTCTGTTTATTAAAATAAAAATATAAGTAAAAAAATATTTTTTTTATTTTGCACATTTTAACCTTATTTAAGCTGTCCATCAGTAGGTGCTAGTTTGAGACCAATTGTTGGTTTGTAATTATTAATACACTTTTAAAGGTATTTATTTATTTAAATTATTTATAATTTACTTATTTAATATTTAATTTAATTATCTATGTATTCTAGCCATGCTGCAGCCTGCAGGGATCCCAATGTTGTTACTTTTTTGTTGTTAATTTTGGAACAATAAATTAAAGTTACACTATGTAACATTTATTGGTTCAAAATGAACAGAATGTAAATCATTTGTCAATACATCATCAATCCTTCTTCCAAAACGTGTTTTTGTCTTACCTTGATTCACTATGGTAAGCCTATTATAAGTGTTTATATTTTAGACCGGGCTGGATTGACACGCATGTATGGAAATTGCATACATACATCACTTGCCTGTGTGTGTCTCATCATATCTGTAAATAGAGAAAAGTTGCTACGGCTACTTTGACGAATGTGTGGTGTGGGAGGCCATAGGTTAGTTGTCACAACGAGCAAGAAAGGTGGACATGGAGCACGATAAATATCGAATCACATGTTAAAAAAAAACTTAGAATTGGTCTGCTGAAAAAAAGAGAATGCAATAGTCACACAGCTTGTAATAAAACAAGAATCAACATTGGCTTGGCTTTTTGGAGATAGCGAGAACAGAGGGATTTAAAATGTTGTAAAGTGAGATGGGTTTTTATTACTCAACAGGTGAGTAAGGGATTTTATTGATCAGATAAATTGCCATATGTAGCTCTCTAACAGAGTTTATTGTAAAGCATTATCTATTGAGAAAGGTCATTTCATTATAGGTTGTTGAAGTGCTGTGCTGGAATTTATCTTCAAGGATGTACAGTGTCTGTTAATGGGTATAGCTACAGTAACGTCTTCAGCTAGTCAGCTTGAGATCCCTTCCATCTAAACTGATTATATCTCTTAAACCTTGTAGTGAATGTTTTATGAGCAGTAGGATAATCTCTTTTTAATTACGAGAAAGAACCATATTCATCCGCAGTCACGCATAGCTGAAGCACAACCAAAACAGTGTTCCTCCACAAAATGCACACAGTTTTGTTTTTGTTTAACCTCTAGAGGGCCAAAAGTTAAATAGTGTAACTTTAACTAACATGCAGTCTCAGAACTTCTCAACACTGACACCTCAAAAGATATCATGCCAAAATGTTGACAAATATGATAAATTTGTTAAAATGATATTTAAAGGTACACTATGCAACTTTTGGTCCTCTAGCATAATTTCCTGCGGTAACCATCCCTTCCAGTCTAAAATATAAATGCTTCTTATGCTTATAATGCAAATTATTTAAATTTTGAACAAAACAATTACATAGTTTACCTTTAGTTATAATAAAATAACCATAGTTATTTTATTATAAAATAGTTCAACATGTCCAACAGTTTTCACAACATGGGATTTGTACCTCTAATGCTTAAAAAAAAAAAAAAAAAGTACCATGTTTGTGGAAAGTGCCTGCTGATTCTAGTTAGGCCTGTCATGATAATCAAATTATCGATTATCGAAGTGAGAAGTGAAACGAGCTTCAGTGTTGTTACCAGGTGATGTGTTGATCTTCAGTTGAGCCGTGTGAAGTGGCACTCAAAGTTAAATTAATTTCAACACCTTGTGTAATTCTTAAATTAATCAGAATTTTTAAGCATGTTATGAATGGTTTAGGGACTCACTCCTAAAGACAGTCCCTTGCCGCCACCTACAGTTGTAACAATGTAACTGCACTGACTGACAGCCTGTGCCCAGTGCTGAAACTTCTGAAATATCAGCACTTTTGGAAAGCCTCTTGTCCAGTCAGATTCAAGAATCAGAACTAACTGTATATAAAAAATAATAATAGCACAAAGAGCTTATTTATACAGCAAAATAATAATTATAATATAGTGATAATATCGCATATTGTAGTATTGAGCAACTCAAAATCACCCCAAGGGAAATTCCTTTTCCGTGACAGCCCTAATTCTAGTGTGCTGAATGCAAAACTCTAATATAACAAGATCTTGATGTGTCCCATGTCTTAATCTGTTCTCATTTTTTTCCTTAAAGAACTTGGTCAGAATGGCCTGGAGCACCCAGCAGTGGACATATCCTTAGAAGATAGTTCAGGGATGTTAGTGGATGGCTTTGAGAGAACATATGATGGCAAACTCAAGTGCCGCTATTGCAACTACGCCACCAGAGGCACCGCACGGCTAATCGAACACATTCGCATCCACACAGGTAAGACTGAAAACTTTAGTTACACTCTTTGGTCTTTTCATCAGCTTAGCAAGTACATAAGATGTTCCCTATCTCTTCCTCCAGGTGAAAAACCCCATAGATGTCACTTGTGTCCGTTCGCCTCAGCGTACGAGCGCCACCTGGAGGCGCACATGCGCTCTCACACGGGTGAGAAGCCCTACAAATGTGAGCTCTGCTCTTTCCGCTGCAGCGACCGCAGTAACCTTTCTCATCACCGACGTCGAAGACACAAACTCCTTCCTATGAAGGGCGCACGCTCTGCTATCTCACACCGGAAAATGCTCAGTGTCCTCCAGAAAAGAGGAAACTCTCTGGGTTATGGCCGCCGGCTACTCATCAACCTCAGCCCTCCATCCATGGTATTGCAAAAGCCCAGCTCAGAGCAGCACCACTTGGGCGACTTCGGTCATGATCTCCCTCCTCACGCCCACCTCCATCAGGAGGCCTATAACAGCCTAGGAAAGGATGCGCAAGCTGGTGGAGCAATTGGAAGTGGCTCCAGGGAGGACCAGGACATGGCATTGGACAACCCGCTGAACCAGCTTTCGACTTTGGCCGGTCAGCTCGCCAGCATCCCACCTGAAGCCCAAGGTGCACCGGTATCTCCCGGAGCAGAATCTCTACCCGACGAAAAACCCACGTTCCTCGTCCAGCAGCCTGTGACGGCACCCGCTGCCGTGTCTGTCAGCGCGGCTCAAGCTTCTTCTCCCATCACTCCCGAGCCCAGACCGGCAGCACACAGTGGCTGTAGCCCAGGGGTGGGACCCTGCAGCGAGAGAACCAGCACTCCCAGCGGTACCAACAGCCAGCCAGGGACGCCCACTCCAGTACAGGACCCCCAGATGCTTCACCACTGCCCCCACTGTCACATATATTTCCCTGACAACATCCTCTACACCATCCACATGGGTTGCCATGGTTACGAGAACCCTTTTCAGTGTAACATATGTGGACACAGATGCAGAAACAGCTATGACTTTGCCTGCCACTTTGCAAGAGGTCAGCACAAATAAGGACACATGGGTATTGCTGGCCTCTTCTTTGCCCTGTTTTACACAATAATACAATTATAGTATCTGGAACATTCCAAAGACAAAATTGGTTGACTCTGCTTTGTAATTATTTTATTGGTATGTTATGATGAAGTAAGTAAGCCACATTTAAAGTGCACATTTTTTGGTCTTTGAAAAGGTAAGAAATGTGGATGCTAATGGTGTTCTCACATCAAAAACTACTATCCCAGATTATTCCAGTTTGAGATTTTGAGAATTTTCCAATTTTGCAATCATTCAGAACACAGATTTTGCCTCAACTCTTTTTTTTTTATAAGTGCCAGAGTTCAGTAATCAGTGCCTACAGTTAATTTCTGAAAGTTGTGACTTAACATTTTGTACTATTATTATTTTTACATTTCGATTTCAGTGACCTGAATGACAGTAAATGTTTTGGCTATTCTAACGCTTTAGTTTAAATGTTGTAACATGACATTGCCATATTTAATTTTTCTTTCCTCTAATTTAAAATAAAAATGATTTATTGATACCAATTATTACTTGCATTATTTAAGCTTAACTTAAATCATCAAGGTTGAGACTGAAAATGAAATAGCACAGATAAGTACCTGGCTGTTTAGCAGTGAGAAATAGTGTCCTGTAGGATTGTTGTCCAAATTGATCATTTTAGTGACCTGAGGTCTTCTTACTTAGCACCATATAGCACATGGCTGTATACACTGGTTTTGTAAAGCAGTGTAAGCACACTGTTCTCTCTCTTTCATTCTCTCACCCTCATCGCTACCACCGGTGCCATTCTGTAGATGTTATTTGTAATGTTTTTGGAAACGTCTGTGGTGCTACTATAATTCTGTCTGCATAATGAACTAAAGTATCAGATAAGTATTGAATAACATGTTTTGGTGGATTTGATGTTGAATGTCAATAAACCCGAGTTATGCGATGTGTACTGCAATGACTTTCCTGCCATTTCATTCTCAAAACCAAAAATGTTTGCCTTGCACTTTTATGTGGTCCATGTGAGGGAGCCACCTTTGCCATGTGGTGAGTTTCCTAAATATCTTCCTGCTAATAAAACTTGAAAGGTCTCTTATGTCTTAGATACACCAGAAAAGTTAAAGAAATAGAAATTCTTTAATCATAGATTAAATCTCAAATCCTGTATGAGTATAAAGAACGACAAACACCTGCTACATACAAAACTAATTATTAAAACCTACATGTCTATACAGTAAAGATGAAACCAGTTTCTAGTTCACAGTTTTGTGAATTATGACCGAGCTGAACGATCCATTACACTGTCAATAGCCACCTGTATAATTTGAGTTAATGCTTGTAAAATTAGAACACCCAAGTCCTCACTGGTTTCAATTTTCTAATGGTAGTCTTTCACTGGAAACACCCACTGTAATACTGCATCATTCCATCTAAGAACAAATCATTTGGAAGGTCAAACTCAAGCTTAAGCTCAATGTGCAAGTCAGCAGCAGGATATCAAGCTTGAGGCTTGTTAATAATTATTTAAATATGTAAATTAGTTTTCACCAATGTACATACTTGATCCATATTTGTCATGACAGTGACCTGGAGCAATGCTGCAAAATATCCAGAAAAGCAGGTTTGTATATTCAAATATGTGTTGTAAAGATGATTTCAAGATGATGTTTGTATGACTGTATGATCCATGATAAATTTGCTTTTGATGTAAGTTTTTAAACTGTTGATGAAAAAAACGTTTGACTTTCTGATGAATATCTCATCTTTTCCAAAACACATCTGTGAATTGGATTCTATCAGTTGCTAAAATGTACACTAGACAGTAGAACTTATCAGAGAGTGTTGGTTCCTTAATGTAGCATTTACCATCTGAGGATAATGGTTTTCCCGGATAAAGTTAAATATGAAATATGAATAAAATATTATTGACCAGCTGCGTCAGCAGCACACACATGCGTCATGGAGCTCACGTGTACAGCGTCGACCAATACTGAGCCGGCGTTCTGACATAGAACCTGGAAGCGCTGCACTGTGTTTACAACATAAACAGCGTAGGAGAATGACGGAAGAGAAGAAATTACTGAATAAAGTCATTATTAAGTCGCCTCGTAACATTAAAGTTGAACCACTGCAGTCACATGGACTATTTTACCAATTTCTTAACTACATTTCACACTTTGAACTGTAAATTTTTGACTTTAACAAATTTAGAAATGTGGATGCTATTTGTTAATGGTGTCCTGTCCTCATGTAACGGAGGTCAGCTTGTGCAGGCGAAGTAGGCCTGGGTTTGAACAATCCTATTTAATACTACTCTCAAGTTTATGCTACACCTGCGTCCTACATCATATGCCAAAATTTGACTCTCTCGTGATTGCACGGACGGCCATTACTGTAAGTTAGTATTTACAGTTTATGAAGTTATATTTATGGATATTTTTCTTACAAAAACGCATAGCTTTGCTTCAGAAGGCCTTTATAGCCCCCTGGAGCCATATGGATTACATTTATGATGGATGGATGCGCTTTTTTGGGCTTCAAAAAATGGCACTATTCACTCCCATAATAAAACTTGAAAGAATCAGGATTTTTTTAAATAAAATTCCGATTGTGTTTAGCTTAAAGAAGAGAGTTATACACCATGGCTTGAGGGTGAGTAAATTATGGTATAATTAAATTTTTGGGTGAACTATCCCTTTAAAGAGCACCCATATCTTGTAAATGAGACAGTATAGAGCAATACATTTAAACAGCCCATTCCACATGATGTACTCACCGTATCCTGACATGTACAGCTATTCATGTATGACATGTATAACTATTCCTTAGCTGTACAGGTGCTGGTCATATAATTAGAATATCATCAAAACGTTGATTTATTTCACCAATTCCATTCAAAAAGTGAAACTTGTATATTATATTAATTCATTACACACAGACTGATATATTTCAAATGTTTCTTTCTTTTAATTTTGATGATTATAACTGACAACTAAAGAAAATCCCAAATTCAGTATCTCAGAAAATTAGAATATTACTGAAGACCAATACAAAGAAAGGAGTTTTAGAAATCTTGGCCAACTGAAAAGTATGAACATGAAAAGTATGAGCATGTACAGCACTCAATACTTAGATGGGGCTCCTTTTGCCTGAATTACTGCAGCAATGCGGCATGGCATGGAGTCGATCAGTCTGTGGCACTGCTCAGGTGTTATGAGAGCCCAGGTTGCTCTGATAGTGGCCTTCAGCTCTTCTGCATTGTTGGGTCTGGCATATCGCATCTTCCTCTTCACAATACCCCATAGATTTTCTATGGGGTTAAGGTCAAGCGAGTTTGCTGGCCAATTAAGAACAGGAATACCATGGTCCTTAAACCAGGTACTGTGTGCAGGTGCCAAGTCCTGTTGGAAAATGAAATCTGCATCTCCATAAAGTTGGACAGCAGCAGGAAGCATTAAGTGCTCTAAAACTTCCTGGTATACGGCTGCGTTGACCTTGGACCTCAGAAAACACAGTGGACCAACACCAGCAGATGACATGGCACCCCAAACCATCACTGACTGTGGAAACTTTACGCTGGACCTCAAGCAACATGGATTGTGTGCCTCCCCTCTCTTCCTCCAGACTCTGGGACCCTGATTTCCAAAGGAAATGCAAAATTTACTTTCATCAGAGAACATAACTTTGGACCACTCAGCAGCAGTCCAGTCCTTTTTGTCTTTAGATGCTTCTGACGCTGTCTGTTGTTCAAGAGTGGCTTGACACAAGGAATGCGACAGCTGAAACCCATGTCTTGCATACGTCTGTGCGTAGTGGTTCTTGAAGCACTGACTCCAGCTGCAGTCCATTCTTTGTAAATCTCCCCCACATTTTTGAATGGGTTTTGTTTCACAATCCTCTCCAGGGTGCAGTTATCCCTATTGCTTGTACACTTTTTTTCTACCACATATTTTCCTTCCCTTCACCTCTCTATTAATGTGCTTGGACACAGAGCTCTGTGAACAGCCAGCCTCTTTTGCAATGACGTTTTGTGTTTTGCCCTCCTTGTGCAAGGTGTCATTGGTCATCTTTTGGACAACTGTCAAGTGAGCAGTCTTCCCCATGATTGTGTAGCCTACAAAACTAGACTGAGAGACCATTTAAAGGCCTTTGCAGGTGTTTTGAGTTAATTAGCTGATTAGAGCGTGGCACCAGGTATCTTCAATATTGAACCTTTTCACAAAATTCAAATTTTCTGAGATAGTGAATTTGGGATTTTCCTTAGTTGTCAGTTATAATCATCAAAATTAAAAGACATAAACATTTGAAATATATCAGTCTGTGTGTAATGAATGTATATAATATAAAAGTTTTACTTTTTGAATGGAATTAGTGAAATAAATCAACTTTTTGATGATATTCTAATTATATGACCAGCACCTGTATATTCCACTGACAGAGACAAAGAAGTGCATCTGAAGAAGGATTGCTTTAATGAATTAAAGAAAATTTTATTTAAATCAATTTGCTTAGGAAGGATAATATGATTTGATTAATGATACAGATGAGAAATAGAGATGCTGATGATGATCGAATCATTCTGCTGCCTCAATCTTCTCACGCTGTCTGAAAGCACGTCTCCCTCCTGCACAGTATAGGGATAAAGGGATAGAATAGTCTTATATACTAATTATTCAAACTTGACAGGAAATTATACCAATGTACCAGCTCAGCATTTTCCTAGCATTTAAAATATTGTATGGAAAATGTAAATCTTTTACATTTTTTTTTTTTTATTATTTTTAATAAAAGGTTTTAAGATACAGTTAAATGGATAGCTGACACTAAATGGATAGAATTGTCACTTCTGGGTGAATTATTGCTTTAAATTTGTGAAACTCAGAGAGACCTCTGACCTTTGAGTTTGATTGGCCCCAGCGTCACAGTATTGGTGTGGTAGGTGCTGTCGAGGGATCTCTTACGACGGTAGCGGCAACCTTGGCGGCAGCGAGAGTTGTAATCGTTATCGGGGCAGATGATCACTTTACACTGCAGGTACACATAGGCGTGAGTCCGGAGGAACTTGAAAGCCCGGAAACTGAACTGAGCATAATAGTGCTGACCGCTGGTGTAGGAATAATATGTGTTGTCTCTGGGACATCTGCAAAAGATAAAATAAGAGTAATTGTATTTGAAAGATAAATACATTTGGACTACAGTCAGGTTTCTCTATTATTCTACACAAATGAGTACAAGAACTATAGTACTTTACACTAGGTACCAACAGAATTCTTACTAATACTGTCTCACCCGTTACGCAGCAGGTCATACGAACGGTCTTTGAAGTCATTGGGATTTGGAGATGCTACACAGGTGTCCAGGAAGAGATCCAGGCTGTTGTCAGGCCTGTTTAGCTTGACTTGAACATACAGAAGCTGGTTCAGTTTGACTTCATATGGAGAGTCATAGATTTGTTGGTAGAAACTGCTGGAGGTGTAGAAGGCTATGCTGGCATTGAAGTGGCCCGTTCCTGTGATGTTGGCATTCATGATCTCCTTGGCCTTGTAGAATATCTGGACTATAGAGTCCGGCTCCATTCGGCAACCCACGTGTAGTAGGAACTGTGACTGACGAGTGATCTCACCCGACTGAGACTGAGACGCCCGCACATTGTTGGTGTAGGACACATAACCGTTCATCATCTAGGAGAGAGAGAGAGAGCAAGTGATGTTGTGTGGTAAATATGACCCTCAATGATGCATACATTTATGGTGTCTAACTGATCTGACAGAGAAAATTCAAGCATTAAGAGCTGACAAGAAGCTATCAAGAAATCAGAGATGCAGGATCTGACACATGTAGATCATACCTCTTTGGCAGTTCCACATGTGTCGAGAGGGAAGCTGAACACAACCTCACTACTGGTAATAGTGGGTCTGCACAGATGATCATCCACATAAAGGTCATTTCCACTGTACCCAAGTGAGTTGAGGTAAGACTGTTGAATGACAATGGCCATGTTGTCTGAGGAACAATTCACGTGACCTGCAGAGCAAAAAGTTTAATCCGCTTAAATTAATTGTGCACTTTTAAAGTATTTATTTCATTTCAGGAATTACGAATGTGATTGTTTATACTTTTTGAAAAAATTATTTTATTAAGTGAAAATGAAAACTAAATATGGCAATGAAGGGATCAAATACAAGTTACAGCAGCTGTTTAACAGAATTATTTATAAAAAAATAAAAAAAAAAGTAATTTAGACTTTACTTAACATGGCATTACCTTCATTTGCAGTCAGAGAGCTTGTGAAAAGGGCCTTAAAACCATGGCTGACGCCAGAGTAGTCACTCCTGAAGACGACAGTCAAGTATCGTGAAGAAGAGTGCAACACCTGGTTGGTGGTGTCATTGAAGCAGATCTTTCCCAGCAGTGGATAACCAGTGGAGGAGCCGTCATATACAGAGATGTAGTCACAGTTACAGCAGCGCTCCAGTCTGAAAGAATCAGAAATAGACAAAATTTTTCATCAACCAAAAAAGTACTGTATTCTTGGATGTCATTTATGATTGAGAACTGTCAAAACATTTGTGAATAAAAGAGCAAAATATTTTAATCTGACTTTTTAACCTCACTAGAATGGAAGGAGTCATTTGGAATTGGTTCTACCTGCAGGTTGTCAGTGGAACCAATCCCAAAAGGCTCTTTCCATTCTAGTGAGGATGGATGGATGGATAACAAACATGATTCCACCAGCACTGAACCTGTCTCTCACTTACTGCACATCAACAAATGACAGGAAGATCCTCTGTCCTTGCTGAGCAGAGAGATACCACACACAGTAGGCATTATCATGGTAATAGTTTGGGTAGTTTGGACTGGAAAACAGTCCAGAGCCATACAGGTGTCCTCCACACTGAGGGTGAGATTCTGGCAATCATGAAGAAACAAAAAATATGTACAGTTACTAACAAGTTTGTAATTACAAACAAGTTTAATTACAAAAACTAGCGACATTAGTACCTGTTGTTGAGTCTCTCCATGTTGTGTCTGATGGGCAATACCCTGATTAAAGGAGACAAGATAAAACTGGATGAGTATGAACCAGAAGTATTCAAGAAGTGGTTTACACTAAAATGAAGCTCCTGGTCACAGAATGCTTTCAATGAATGGAAAAAAGCAGAGTGAAGATTCTTCAAAACATCATTTGTTTAACAAGCTGTGAATCATTTTTTCATTTATCTTATTGGTATAAATGCCATATTCTTACACATTAGTGTTATTCAGCAATAGATGCTTCATCTCCAGGTCAAGTTTGAACTTAGACCTCTTGTCTGTTTTTGAGGAACTTACAGTGAAAGTCAGGGCAACAGTTGCCATAGTACTGACAGTCATGGGTGCATGAGCAGCTGCTGAAGTTGTATCCACAGTTATATATGCAGGAAGGAGCTAGAAAGAGAAACATATTTTACTCAATGTATGATTAATGTATATATTATTGGGTCACATCAGAAGTGCAAAGCTGGACTAATAACTGGATAAAGCTAGTTTAATCTCAGTGTGCACTTAAATTCAACTGAATGGCCGCAGAACCTGTTGTATCAATCCAGTATGTTGTTGCTGTTGTTGTTGTTTCTGAGCAGTAGCCTGTGAAAAGAGAAGAAAAGTAATTCTACATTGCCTCTTTTGATTTAGCAAAATCCATTTCATCATAAGAAATACAATGAATCATGTGATGACTGCAGGAATGATTTGTGTTATTATTTGTAGTATTTCATTTTAAATGGTCAGCCTGATCAAGAGGAACTCACTGTCATAGTCAGGGCAGCAGTTGCCATAATGTTGACAGAGGTCGTCACATCCACAGAGGGGAAGCCTTTGGCCACAGTTATTCTCGCAAGAGTTTTCATCTATTGTCGAATATATAAATATGTTTTTGAGAAATTATTGCACTTACATGAATTGTTGTACATTTCAGATGACCATTAATTGTCATTATAATGTCAGGTTAGAACTGAGCTAGTAAAGAAAGGAATTTTCAATATGTGTGTGATGTACACATTATTGGGTAACTTTACTGATAGACCTTATCCGCCAGAGAAACAAGCGCACAGCTATTTTTAGAATTTTGTGTTTGAACTTCCATTTTTGTAGTAGCCTTATATATTTCTATGGCATCGCTGTTGAAGAGTTATTAGCTGGTGAGGTGGATGTACTTATTTTAGAGTTGAGTTAGCATGTTACCTGCTGTAACTTGCGTGTGAGTTGACTTTGTTGTTGTTGTTGTTGTTGTTGGTGTTGTTGTTCTTAAGCAGACGTCTATATAAAGAGAAGAAATACGACTGAAAAGGGAAAAAAATTAACACCACAAGCAAAATGATGCAGCAAAATCCATCTAATGACAAGAAATACAATGAACCATGTGTTCACTACAGGAAAATATTTGTGTTACTAATCTGAAGGAACTCACTTTCGTAGTCATGGCAACAGTCGCCAAAAACAAGACAGGCCCTGGAGCATGAACAATGGACAAGGTGGTACCCACAGTTATACATGCAGGAGGGAGCTAGTAGAGAGAGGAACAGATTTGAACCATTATGTCGTTAAAATGTGTGCAATGTCACTTCAGTGACACTGTATACATTTAGAAAGAAAAGTTACAAATGTTGCTGTACATTAAACTGATCCATTTAATGTCATTAGTGTCATTTAAATTCAACTGAATTGCACCTGTTGGATCATCTGGCGGGTGAATTGTTGCTATGCAGAAGCCTGCGTAAAGAAAAGAGACAAAACTCAAGGGGGAAGAACAGTGATGCACAATTCTGATTTGATTCAGCAAAATCCAATTCACCACAGGAAATGTAATGGCCCATGTGGTGACCACTGGAAAGTTGTTTATTTGATTTTTAAGTCACTGATCTAGAAGAACTCACTTTCATAGTCAGAGCAACATACGCCAACATACTGACAGTCATGGCTGCATGAGCAGCTGCCGAGGTCATATCCACAGGAATACCTGCAGGAGGGAGCTAGTAGAGAGCCGAACTGACATTAAGCCATTAATACATGTATGATTATTAATATGTGTGCGATATGTGGGGACTTCAGCCGCCTTCTACACACTAGGGAAAGGTTTGAATTTGACAGACAAATAAGAGAGTCATAGATGTACCTGTTGTAGTTGGCCATTCAGTTGTTATAAAGCAGTAATCTGTATAAAGGGAAAAGATATGAAAATCAATTTAATATTGGAAATACAATGCATTATCATATTTTCAAACTGTATGCTCAATACAAGAGAGATTTGTGTATAGTATTTGAAGTGTCTGATTGAGATGAACTCACTGTCGTAGTCAGGGCAACAGTTGCCATAGTTATGACAGTCGTGGGTGCATGAGCAGCTGCCGAAGTTGTATCCACAGTTATACATGCAGGAAGGAGCTAGAGAGAGAAACAGATTTTAGACAGTGATTTCAATGTATGATTAATGTGCGCACACTTCATTGATTAGTGTACATATTCAGTCAGAAGTTCAAAGCTGGCCTAATTACTGCCTTTACAATGCTAGTTTAATCTCAGTGTGCACTTAAATTCAACTGAATGGCAGCAGAACCTGTTGTATCAATCCAGTATGTTGTTGCTGTTGTTGTTGTTGTTTCTGAGCAGTAGCCTATGAAAAGAGAAGAGATAAAAGTGAAGTAGGAAGAAAAGTAAATGCAAAAGTTTTCTTTGATTCAGCAAAAGCCATTTCATTAAAGGTAATAATGACACATGTGATCACTACAGGAAAGATTTGTGTTTCATCTTGAAGTATCTGTCTGATTTATAGGAACTCACTGTCGTAGTCAGGGCAACAGTTGCCATAGTTATGACAGTCGTAGGCACATGAGCAGCTGCCGAAGTTGTGTCCACAGTTCCACATGCAGGAAGGAGCTAGAGAGAGGAACAGACTTTAGACAGTGTGTCAATGTATGATTAATGTACAAACCTGATTCCAAAAAAGTTGGGACACTGTACAAATTGTGAATAAAAAGGAATGCAATAATTTACAAATCTCATAAACTTATATTTTATTCACAATAGAATATAGATAACATATCAAATGTTGAAAGTGAGACATTTTGAAATGTAATGCCAAATATTGGCTCATTTTGGATTTCATGAGAGCTACACATTCCAAAAAAGTTGGGACAAGTAGCAATAAGAGGCCGGAAAAGTTAAATGTACATATAAGGAACAGCTGGAGGACCAATTTGCAACTTATTAGGTCAATTGGCAACATGATTGGGTATAAAAAGAACCTCTCAGAGTAGCAGTGTCTCTCAGAAGTCAAGATGGGCACCAATTCCCCCAGTGGTGCAGTGAAAAATAGTGGCGCAATATCAGAAAGGAGTTTCTCAGAGAAAAATTGCAAAGAGTTTGAGGTTAAACTTGAGCAAAACAGAAAAAAATGGCTAGCAGCACACTGAATCCAAAAAAAGACTGAAGTCTAGAAGAATACAAATTGTATTATATGAATTGCATGGTGCAATAAAGTGCAAAGTACAAGTGAATTGAAAACAGATGAGCAGACGTTTCAGCAGATTGCTATCCTCAGTGCTCAAAATTTAACAAACAATCACCCTCTTTCTAGAAAGACAAGCAATTCAGAGCCATCAGCTTAATCCAATTATCACAATCATCAATTAGCACAGCAAGAGAGTCTGAAAAGCAATGAACATAGCACAAACTACATGAAATATACATTCAAAGCTATGAAAACAATAAGTATAAAAAATTATAATAAATACAAGAAACAAAAACAAGTTTGAAGTTATCATCATCTACAGTGCATAATATCATCCAAAGATTCAGAGAATCTGGAACAATCTCTGTGTAAGGGTCAAGGCCGGAAAACCATACTGGATGCCCATGATCTTCGGGCCCTTAGACAGCCCTGCATCACATACAGGAATGCTACTGTAATGGAAATCACAACATGGGCTCAGGAATATTTCCAGAATATGTTGTCAGTGAACACAATCCACCGTGCCATTCGCCGTTGTCAGCTAAAACTCTATAGGTCAAAAAAGAAGCCATATCTAAACATGATCCAGAAGCGCAGGCGTTTCTCTGGGCCAAGACTCATTTAAGATGGACTGTGGCAAAGTGGAAAACTATTCTGTGGTCAGACGAATCAAAATCTGAAGTTCTTTTTGGAAAACTGGGACGCCATGTCATCTGGACTAAAGAGTACAAGGACAACCCAAGTTGTTATCAGCGCTCAGTTCAGAAGCCTGCATCTCTGATGGTATGGGGTTGCATGAGTGCGTGTGGCATGGGCAGCTTACACATCTGGAAAGGCACCATCAATGCTGAAAGGTATATCCAAGTTCTAGAACAACATATGCTCCCATCCAGACGTCGTCTCTTTCAGGGAAGACTTTGCATTTTCCAACATGACAACGCCAGACCACATACTGCATCAATTACAACATCATGGCTGCATAGAAGAAGGATCCCGGTACTGAAATGGCCAGCCTGCAGTCCAGATCTTTCACCCATAGAAAACATTTGGCGCATCATAAAGAGGAAGATGTGACAAAGAAGACCCAAGACAGTTGAGCAGCTAGAAGCCTGTATTAGACAAGAATGGGACAACATTCCTATTCCTAAACCTGAGCAACTTGTCTCCTCAGTCCCCAGATGTCCCAACTTTTTTGGAATCGGGTTTGTACACATTATTGGGTCACTTCATTGATTAGTGTACATATTTAGTTAGAAGAGCAAAGCTGGACTAATTACCGCCTTTACAAAGCTAGTTTAATCTCAGTGTGCACTTAAATTCAACTGAATGGCAGCAGAACCTGTTGTATCAATCCAGTAGGTTGTTGTTGTTTCTGTTGTCGTTGTTGTTTCTGAGCAGTAGCCTGTGAAAAGAGGAGACAAAAATGAAGTAGGACGAAAAGTAAATGCAAAGAGTTTCCTTTGATTCAGCAAAAGCCATTTCATCACAGGTAATAATGACCCATGTGATCAGTACAGGAAAGATTTATGTTTACAGTATTCCAACTTGAAGTATCTGTCTGATCGAGAGGAACTCACTGTCGTAGTCAGGGCAACAGTTGCCATAGTACTGACAGTTGTGAGTGCATGAGCAGCTGCCGAGGTCATATCCACAGTTCCACATGCAGGAGGGGAAACCTAGCAGAGAGAGAAACAGATATTATCCATGAAGCCATTAATACATGTATGACTACAAGAGTCGTTAATATGTGTGTGATATGTGACTACAGGGACATCAGCCTCTCTCTACAAACAAGACACCAGGGAAAGGTTTGAATCCGACAGACAAATAATAGAGTCATAGATGTACCTGTTGTAGTTGGCCATTTAGTTGTTATAAGGCAGTAGTCTGTATGAAGGGAATTTAATCAATTTAATATCTGGAAATGCAATGTATTATCATATTTTCAAACTGTATGCTCATTACAAGAGAGATTTGAGTATAGTATTTGAAGTGTCTGATCGAGAGGAACTCACTGTCGTAGTCCGGGCAACAGTCGTTAAAATGTTGACAGCGGTCGTCACATCCACAGATTGAAACAAATTCACCACAATTATTCTCGCAGGAGCCTTCGTCTGCTGTTGTATGTATACATTTTGAAGGGAAATGTTTTAGAAATTACTGCACTCAC
This sequence comes from Chanodichthys erythropterus, assembly GCF_024489055.1. Taxonomy (NCBI): domain Eukaryota; kingdom Metazoa; phylum Chordata; class Actinopteri; order Cypriniformes; family Xenocyprididae; genus Chanodichthys; species Chanodichthys erythropterus. The sequence continues at coordinate 21,491,647 of NC_090238.1, read as the reverse complement.
ATAGGCTGTTGAACATTCAGTTAGTTCAACTATCTGACAACAGTACCTATTATAAACTCAGTTGTTGTTTCTTGTGTTGCTGTTGCTGTTGTTTCTTGTGTTGTTGTTGTTGTCATGAAACAGTAGCCTTTGTAAAGGGAAAAGATAAGTAAAGTTAAAGCCAGACAGAAAAGTTAGTTTTGTTTTTGTAATACATTTTTTTTCCTTAAAAGTATCTGTCTGATCAAGAGGAACTCACTGTCGTAGTCAGGGCAACAGTTGCCATAGTACTGACAGTCGTGGGTGCATGAGCAGCTGCCGAAGTTGTATCCACAGTTCCACATGCAGGAAGGAGCTAGAGAGAGAAACAGATTTTAGACAGTGATTTCAATGTATGATTAATGTGCACATTATTGAGTCACTTCATTGATTAGTGTACATATTCAGTCAGAAGTTCAAAGCTGGACTAATTACTGCCTTTACAATGCTAGTTTAATCTCAGTGTGCACTTAAATTCAACTGAATGGCAGCAGAACCTGTTGTATCAATCCAGTATGTTGTTGTTGTTGTTGTTTCTGAGCAGTAGCCTGTGAAAAGAGAAGAGATAAAAGTGAAGTAGGAAGAAAATTAAATGCAAAAGTTTTCTTTGATTCAGCAAAAGCCATTTCATTAAAGGTAATAATGACACATGTGATCACTACAGGAAAGATTTGTGTTTCATCTTGAAGTGTCTCTCTGATTGAGAGGAACTCACTGTCGTAGTCAGGGCAACAGTTTATATAGTTATGACAGTCGTAGGCGCATGAGCAGCTGCCGAAGTTGTGTCCACAGTTCCACATGCAGGAAGGAGCTAGAGAGAGGAACAGATTTTAGACAGTGATGTCAATGTATGATTAATGTACACATTATTGAGTCACTTCATTGATTAATGTACATATTTAGTTAGAAGAGCAAAGCTGGACTAATTACTGGATAAAGCTAGTTTAATCTCAGTGTGCACTTAAATTCAACTGAATGGCCGCAGAACCTGTTGTATCAATCCAGTATGTTGTTGCTGTTGTTGTTGTTGTTTCTGAGCAGTAGCCTATGAAAAGAGAAGAGATAAAAATGAAGTAGGAAGAAAAGTAAATGCAAAAGTTTTCTTTGATTCAGCAAAAGCCATTTCATTAAAGGTAATAATGACACATGTGATCACTACAGGAAAGATTTGTGTTTACAGTATTTCATGTCTGTCTGATCAAGAGGAACTCACTGTCGTAGTCAGGGCAACAGTTGCCATAGTACTGACAGTCGTGGGTGCATGAGCAGCTGCCGAAGTTGTATCCACAGTTATACATGCAGGAAGGAGCTAGAGAGAGGAACAGATTTTAGACAGTGATTTCAATGTATGATTAATGTACACATTATTGGGTCACTTCATTGATTAGTGTACATATTCAGTTAGAAGTTCAAAGCTGGACTAATTACTGCCTTTACAAAGCTAGTTTAATCTCAGTGTGCACTTAAATTCAACTGAATGGCAGCAGAACCTGTTGTATCAATCCAGTATGTTGTTGCTGTTGTTTCTGAGCAGTAGCCTGTGAAAAGAGGGGAGATAAAAATGAAGTAGGAAGAAAAGTAAATGCAAAAGTTTTCTTTGATTCAGCAAAAGCCATTCCATTAAAGGTAATAATGACACATGTGATCACTACAGGAAAGATTTGTGTCTCATCTTGAAGTGTCTCTCTGATTGAGATGAACTCACTGTCATAGTCAGGGCAACAGTTGCCATAGTACTGACAGTCGTGGGTGCATGAGCAGCTGCCGAAGTTGTATCCACAGTTCCACATGCAGGAAGGAGCTAGAGAGAGGAACAGACTTTAGACAGTGTGTCAATGTATGATTAATGTACACATTATTGAGTCACTTCATTGATTAATGTACATATTCAGTTAGAGGAGCAAAGCTGGACTAATTACTGGATAAAAGGTGCCCTAGAACTTTTTAAGAAAAGATGTAATAAGGTGTCCCCTGAATGTGTCTATGAAGTTTCAGCTCAAAATACCCAATAGATTTTTTTTTTTTATTCATTTTTTAACTGCCTATTTTGGGGCATCATTATAAATGAACCGATTCAGGGCTACTGGCCCTTTAATTCTCGTGCTCCACGCCCACGGAGCTCGCGCTTGTCTTGAACAGTGCATAAACAAAGTTTACACAGCTAATATAACCCTCAAATGGATCTTTACAAAATGTTCGTCATGCATACTGCATGCATGCGTCGGATGTGAGTATTGTATACTGTTATATCGTTTACATTTGATTCTGAATGAATTTGAGGCTGTGCTCCGTGGCTAACGGCTAATGTTACACTGTTGGAGAGATTTATAAAGAATGAAGTTGTTTATGAATTATACAGACTGCAAGTGTTTAAAAATGAAAATAGCGACGGCTCTTGTCTCCGTGAATACAGTAAGAAACGATGGTAATTTTAACCACATTTAACAGCACATTAGCAACATGCTAACGAAACATTTAGAAAGAGATATCATTAAAAATATCATGTTATCATGGATCATGTCAGTTATTATTGCTCCATCTGCCATTTTTCACTATTGTTCTTGCTTGCTTAACTAGTCTGTTGATTCACCTGTGCAGATCCATACGTTACTGGCTGCCCTTGTGTAATGCCTTTCATAATGTTGGGAACATGAGCTGGCATATGCAAATATTGGGGGCGTACACCCCGACTGTTACGTAACAGTTGGTGTTATGTTGAGATTCGCCTGTTCTTCTGAGTTCTTTTAAACAAATGAGATTTATATAAGAAGGAGGAAACAATGGGGTTTGAGACTCACTGTATGTCATTTCCATGTACTGAACTCTTGTTATTTAACTATGCCAAGATAAATTCAATTGTTCATTCGAGGGCACCTTTAATCTCAGTGTGCACTTAAATTCAACTGAATGGCCGCAGAACCTGTTGTATCAATCCAGTATGTTGTTGCTGTTGTTGTTGTTGTTTCTGAGCAGTAGCCTGTGAAAAGAGAAGAGATAAAGTGAAGTAGGAAGAAAAGTAAATGCAAAAGTTTCCTTTGATTCAGCAAAAACCATTTCATCAATGGTAATGATGACACATTTGATCACTACAGGAAAGATTTGTGTTTACAGTATTTCATGTCTGTCTGATCAAGAGGAATTTTATACCTCTCGTATTTCATCAAAAATATCTTAATTTGAGTTTCGAAGATGCACGAAGGTCTTACGGGAGTGGAATGACATGAGGGTGAGTAATTCATGACAGAATTTTCATTTTTTGGGCGAACTAACCCTTTTAAGTTGCATATATGAAAATTAGAAAATAATTTTAAATTCTGGAAAGTACTCATATGCTCAATACAAGAGGAATTTGTGAATAGTGATTGATCTAAAGTGTCTGATCAGGAGGAACTCACTGTAATAGTCATAACAGCAGTTTCTATTGTCCTGACAGGAATCATCACATGAACAAGTGCCAAGGGAGCGTCCACAGTTATGCCTGCATGAATTGGAATCTAACAAACAGAGAAGTAGATTTTAGCCATTATTATGAGTACAGTGGGATTTGTAATGATTCAAACAATTCCTTCTCTGGTTTCTGCTTTCTTAACTGTTTTAGTAACTATTCTTTAGTATTTGGAAAATATTTGGAAAACAAGCAAGTTGCAAAAGGTCTGTTTACACAGGCTTTTAATGACTTTAAAGATAAAATACCATTGATAATATTCATGTGTATCTTTAAACATTGTCATATGAACTAGTCAGTAACCTTAACAACTTAATGCAGACTCACTCCTGACAAAAACTATAGATATGCAGACAGATACCTGAAGAAACCTCAGAGGTATACAGCCAGTCACCTATAAAAACAAAATAAATATATAATGTAAATTGATGTTTCAACACTGTATAAAAATATGCATAAAACAACCATGTTATTCACTATATAATGTATAATGTTTATCGATTTACCTGTTGTCCATGACCCAACAGTATTTGCTGTAATATGACATGTAGACATTTAATGTAATGCTTGTCTTTCTATACAGTATAAGCAAAACAAATGATGTTCAAGCAGGCAGATGATTTAGAAATATTTTACAATTTTCTCTAGGGAATGATAATCTTACCTTGATAGGCAGTTAGAAGCAGACAGAGAAAGAAATTCAGAGCTTCCATCTTTCTCTTCTGATCAAGTTTGTCTTTAACTGTCCAATCATCACTTATATAGTCAAAAAGTTTCCTTATAACAGGATTTCTTTATTATCAATATCCTGGAGCCTGTGCTGGGATAAAATCTATATAGCAGCATAATCATGGAAAAGACGCAGCTGAGTATTATGTAACTTTCATTATTACTCTTGACTCTGTGTGATTTTTTCATAGATACTGTGTTGACACAAAGTTTAGGATTACGGAGTGATCAACTTATTGAAGTTATATTGTACACATATCTACTTTCTACTATCTACTTTCTGATATTGTACACATATCTATCTATACTACCAAAGTTGTCACCATTACATTACAAAAAATATGTACAGATTTACAAAAATGAAACAACTAAGAGCAAGTGATACAAGAGACATGAAAGTAGCACCAGTTTCAGTTACCCAAATAAACTGTCTGACATGCTAACGACAGAGAATATTAAGAAATATTAGACTGCTTCATGTCTCTCCAAACTAAAATAAAAATGATAAAATGATAAAAATGTGTATTCACTCTCCCATTCTTAGAAGTTCTCGCTAACACTTTACAATAAGATTCATTAGTTAAACATTAGTTAATGTTAGTTTTTGTTCATGTTGGTTCACAGTGCATTAACTAATGTTAACAAGATTTTAATAATGTTTTACTAAATGTTGAAATTAACACTAATAAATATGAATAAATGCTGTTTACGTGCAGTTCATTATTCATTACTACTGTAGTTAACTAATGAACCTCATTGTAAAGTGCTACCAAGTTCTCTAATGTAAATGCCAAAAGGGAACATTATTTCAGAATAAGAAGTGGAGAAAAGAAAAGGAGGAGATTTCAAAATATTTCTTGTTATAAAAACAAAAATGTGTTTTGAAGCAAAGTGGCACTGACACAACACTATCTAAATTAAATAAAATGTATAGACTAAAGAATCATTAACATTATCTGTACTGCAGTCTCTGATCACACCACTATCACAAACGTTGTGTCAACAGATTTATCTATTGACATCCAGCTGTGTCATTTCCACATTAGTCTACGTAATTTCAGGCTCCAGGATAATAATCTGTCAAGATATCCTCTAACTATCCTATTCTGTCTACTTCTGTTAAAACCTTAGTACAATATTAAAGGGTTAGTTCACCCAATATATATATATATATATATATATATATATATATATATATATATATATATAGATCTATATATATATCAGTGGCATGCAAGTCCTCACAGTTTTTTTATTTATATATTTATTTATAAATCATATGCAAATTCATGCCCATTAGTCTTAATTTTGTCACATTTTCCTTGTTAAATGAACATTACTTTACATTGCATCAAAAAAGAAACCAAATACCATTTACATTGACAATGTATTTAATGTTCTATTTATTAAAACCAAGTCAATCTCATCAAGTTAGTGTTTTAAGCATTTTTAAATTTATTCCAAAATAATGACTAAAGGCAGTAAAAAGTTAAACAATATACTTAATTGGTGTATTGATGTTTCTGTTTTTTTTTTTTTTATAGTAAACTTATTTCAGATCATCAGTAAACATTGTCTGTCACAGATAGGAAGATGTATCTTTAATTTTCCCAAGCTGATTGCTCACTAGTAAAAACCCCTGCAGTCATCATGTTTTCAGGTCTTTTCAAGTTTGATTTTTGACACGACATAAAGTGGTGTTATCTAAGTGGGTGAGCTGTTTACTTACTTTTTAATAGCCTTCTCATTCCAAACATGATGATGGCAGATTTCAAAACGCTGCTTCAGGAAGATTTGGAGCGTTATGAATCAGCGTGTCGAATCATGATTCAGATCGCATGTCAAACCGCCAACTGCTGAAATCAGGTGATTTTGGCGCTCCGAACCGCTAATTCGACACGCTGATTCACAGTAAGCAGTGTTTTGAAATCGGTCATCACTATATAAGTTGTTATTTAGTTTTTCTGGCGCACCAAAAAAATTCTCGTCGCTTTATAATATTAATATTGAACCACTGTACTCACATGAACTGATTTAAATATGTTTTTAATACATTAATGGATCTTGAGAGAGGAAGTGTCATTGCTGGCTATGCAGTCCTCACCATCGGATTTCAACAAAAATATCCTAATTTGCGTTCCGAGGATTAACGAAGGTCTTACGGGTGTGGAACGGCATGAGGGGGAGTCATAAATGACATTATTTTCATTTTTGGGTGAACTAACCCTTCAGTCATATTTTATTGTATTTAGAACTTGCTCTGCAGTAAAGCGATGAGCCATTTCATATGTTTTTCTTATTATTTAGTTTTCTGTCTGAATGAGTCGTCACTTCTGCATTGTGTATCAGACATTGCCACCTTGTGGAATAAAGGTGAATTGCACTTATTCCGTCATCTAAAATTAAATTATTGTTGTGAAGAAAAAATATATGTAGCCTACTCTCATACAAAATTTTTACAAAAAGTGAATACGAAAATAGGCATTCTTTTATAATTTTATAATTTTTTTTTCTTGTTATATTCTTTATAATGAATTGATTGAGGAATACCATGAAGGTTGATGTCTAACTTTAAAAAATGAACAAGGAGGAGGGTAGTGAATGATGTCCCGGGTCACTAAAGACCCGAGGTATGCATTTAAGGGTTAAATACGTCTTTAGTAGCTATAGGCATTGAAAGTGTTAATTGCCATCGGATTTTATGAATAAATATCTTAATTTGTGTTTCAAAGATGAACAAAGGTCTTACAGGTGTGGAACGACATGAGGTTGAGTAATAAATGACAGAATTTAAATTTTTGGGTGAACTATACCTTTAAATGCAGAGGACAAATATGGGTTTCTGAATATGGGTTTCTATACTTAGGATTTCATAGGATTTCATTCCTATCTTTCACAAATAAGGCAGTGTCATCTGCAAGTTGGCACAACTTAAATGTTTTTCCTAACACTGTAATTCCTTGAAAATGTCCTTTATTTGATGTGAAGGGCCATTATTTGTTTAGCTAACAAAAACAAAAAAGGCGACATCGGACACCCTGTGTTCTATGGTATCAAATGCCTTGTGAAAATCAATAAAAAAGATAAAACTATCATCTAAGACATATTCATTGTAGTCTATTGTTCTTCTGTTCCTTGTCTATAATATTTTCCACTCCTTTTAGTCTTTTGGCAAAAATTAGTTTGGCATCATTATTTAATTGACTAATGGGTCTACAATTTTCTAAATATCAATTATTTTTGTTTGGCTTTGGAATTAATAACACCTTGTCTTAAAGAAGTGGGTAGGCTATTCTTCCCCCTTTTCAACAGATTCTATGAACACGGCTAACAAAAAGGGAGCTAACTTATCTCAAAACATTTTATAGAACTCACTAACAAGTCCATCTTACCTGGAGAACGATTATCTTTAAGGTTGCCAATACACATAATTTTTTTTTACATCAATTTGACGTCCACACACTGATGTCCAATTGATGTAGAAAAAAAAATATAACATTGACGTCAGTTTTTTCTTTCGACGACCAAAATAATGAAAATACTGTATCGATATTTATTTATTTATTTATTTACTTAAAGATTCGTGGCTTTGTGTTTGGTTTAAACCACAGACTGTATAAAACCAATCAGCGTTATCTCAGAGCGTAAACTGACGTGTAGCCGGAGATGCGCAAGGTGCATCACTAGTGTTAGCATTAGCAAACATACAGAGCTGTGTGTGGACTCATTTTGGCTTCAACTATAAAGAAACCACTAAGGAGATCGACAAGAGTCAGTTGTTTGCAAAATAGGCCATGTTGAAATCTAAAACTTGACATCAATTTGACGTCCACACACTGATGTCCTATGATGTCGAAAAAAAAAAAATCAAATTGACGACAATTTTTTAAAATTGAAATAAAATAAAAATAAAATAATAAAAATAAAAATCGACACCCTTTCCTTTACAATATAAAAATAAGGATATCCTTTTCAAAGGATCACGTAAACCTCTGGCATTAATCAAAAAAACGTAAATAGACATCAAAACACACTTGTCCTTTTTATAAAAAATAAATTCTTACACTAGGGTCTTTAAAATGCTGTTGTTGCATAATCTTCTATATAATCCTCTGCAATATACAATGAAAATTAACAACCTATAAATGCAGATTAAATATTTACAGTTACAACTGAACACATTTTTAAATAGATTGTACAGGTACCATTCTTAACTACAACTTGTTACCAATATAGCCTACATGCTCACACAAAAGTAAGGAAAGTTGCTTGCTCCAAGCAATATGTTCCAGTTAACGAAACATTAAGTAACTCAAACCTCTTTCTTATCTTTGTAAGCCACCTATAAGCTCCTTTTCTACAAGAGGCCATAACTTGGTGCGTGCTTCTTTGTCTGCAGCAGTCAAATCCTCTTTGAAGCGAAGATGCTTTCTTTGTAGATATAGCTTTGGCAGATCTCCACACCAAGTCTCTTGCCGTCCGTGAAAGAAACCTGATGATTACTGGTCGCGGTGTGATATTGTTCTTCATCTCTGGAGGTTTGGACTACATAGATAGCACTTGTCACAAGGGTGCACTCAGTTTCTGATAGGATCTCTTTGCATATTTCTTTCATAACCGCTTTTATGTCTTTTTCTGATCTCTCAGGGACTCCGTAAAGATGCAAGTTCCATCGCCTGTTATATCGCTCAGTCATATGTGCAAAAGTTATTTGCTTTGACCTCATTATCTGGTGTTAATGCATTTACTCTTTGAATGTGTTGTACCCTGGAATATTTAGTATGCATACTCATTGTATTTGTGTTGGAGAGCTGATTTAAAAAACAAAACAACAACAAAAACTATGAAGGGGGTTCTTGGGTTTGCAATAGCCCCACGTGACAACCCTATGTGTTCTTAATCTGACCTCACGTTATGTTTTTTTCTTTTCAGAATGGAAAGCGGATATAAACAATTGCAGACATCAATGACGAAACCAGCTGTTTAGAAATGCTTTATTTAATTGGAAAAATACAATTTGTATTTTGAATCATTTGCTGGGTGGTTACTAAAGATTGATTAATAGAAATGATTAATGGTGATGATTGAGAAGATGATCAGTTCATTCCTTTGACTTCTCAGACTCCACATCAAGCCTTTGACCTTGACAAACAGAGAAATGAACAGACAGTTAGGAAAAGGCTCACTATTTTTACATCAAAAACTGGCAGGTAGATTCATTAGGAATTAAACTTGCTACTGGCATCTGACCTTTGAGTTTGATTGGCCCCAGCGTCACAGTATTGGTGTGGTAGGTGCTGTCGAGGGATCTCTTACGACGGTAGCGGCAACCTTGGCGGCAGCGAGAGTTGTAATCGTTATCGGGGCAGATGATCACTTTACACTGCAGGTACACATAGGCGTGAGTCCGGAGGAACTTGAAAGCCCGGAAACTGAACTGAGCATAATAGTGCTGACCGCTGGTGTAGGAATAATATGTGTTGTCTCTAGGACATCTACGACAGAGGAAAAGAAATTGAGATATAAATTTGAATTTGGAAGATAAATGAATTGGAATTACAAGTACAATAGATGGTTTCACTATTAGAGCAAACAAGTACAAGAACATATTTAGACTGGGAGCAATAGAATTTCAATTGAGACACATTTAAGAATTAAAAGGTCTAACCCATTACGCAGCAGGTCATACGAACGGTCTTTGAAGTCATTGGGATTTGGAGATGCTACACAGGTGTCCAAGAAGAGATCCAGGCTGTTGTCAGGCCTGTTTAGCTTGACTTGAACATACAGAAGCTGATTCAGGCTGACTTCATATGGAAAGTCATAGATTTGTTGGTAGAAACTGCTGGAGGTGTAGAAGGCTATGCTGGCATTGAAGTGGCCCGTTCCTGTGATGTTGGCATTGATGATCTCCTTGGCCTTGTAGAATATCTGGACTATAGTGTCCGGCTCCATTCGGCAACCCACGTGTAGTAGGAACTGTGACTGACGAGTGATCTCACCCGACTGAGACTGAGACGCCCGCACATTGTTGGTGTAGGACACATAACCGTTCATCATCTAGGAGAGAGAGAGAGAGAGCAAGTGATGTTGTGTGGTAAATATGACCCTCAATGATGCATACATTTATGGTGTCTAACTGATCTGACAGAGAAAATTCAAGCATTAAGAGCTGACAAGAAGCTATCAAGAAATCAGAGATGCAGGATCTGACACATGTAGATCATACCTCTTTGGCAGTTCCACATGTGTCGAGAGGGAAGCTGAACACAACCTCATAACTGGTAATAGTGGGTCTGCACAGATGATCATCCACATAAAGGTCATTTCCACTGTACCCAAGTGAGTTGAGGTAAGACTGTTGAATGACAATGACCATGTTGTCTGAGGAACAATCCACACGACCTGCAGAGGAAAAAGTTTAATCCGCTTAAATTAATTGTGCACTTTTAAAGTATTTATTTCAATTCAGGAATTACGAAGGTTATTGTTAATACTTTTTGAAAGGAAAAAAATAAAAAATTATTAAGTGAAAATAAAAACTAAATATGGCAATGAAGGGATCAAAAACAAGTTACAGCAGCTGTTTAACAGAATTATTTATATATTAAAAAAGTAATTTAGACTTTACTTAACATGGCATTACCTTCATTTGCAGTCAGAGAGCTTGTGAAAAGGGCCTTAAAACCATGGCTGACGCCAGAGTAGTCACTCCTGAAGACGACAGTCAAGTATCGTGAAGAAGAGTGCAACACCTGGTTGGTGGTGTCATTGAAGCAGATCTTTCCCAGCAGTGGATAACCAGTGGAGGAGCCGTCATATACAGAGATGTAGTCACAGTTACAGCAGCGCTCCAGTCTGAAAGAATCAGAAATAGACAAAATTTGACATCAACCAAAAAAGTACTGTATTCTTGGATGTCATTTATGATTGAGAACTGTCAAAACATTTGTGAATGAAAAAGCAAAATATTTTAATCTGACTTTTTAACCTCACTAGAATGGAAGGAGTCATTTGGAATTGGTTCTACCTGCAGGTTGTCAGTGGAACCAATCCCAAAAGGCTCCTTCCATTCTAGTGAGAATGGATGGATGGATGGATGGATGGATGGATGGATGGATGGATGGATGGATGGATAACAAACATGATTCCACCAGCACTGAACCTGTCTCTCACTTACTGCACATCAACAAATGACAGGAAGATCCTCTGTCCTTGCTGAGCAGAGAGATACCACACACAGTAGGCATTATCATGGTAATAGTTTGGGTAGTTTGGACTGGAAAACAGTCCAGAGCCATACAGGTGTCCTCCACACTGAGGGTGAGATTCTGGCAATCACGAAGAAACAAAATATGTTAAATTTTACAGTTACAAACAAGTTTAATCAGAATCAGATTAAAAAATTACAAAAACTTGTGACATTAATACCTGTTGTGTCTGATGGGCAATACCCTGATTAAAGGAGAGAAGATAAAACTGGATGAGTATGAACCAGAAGTATTCAAGAAGTGGTTTACACTAAAATGAAGCTCCTGGTCACAGAATGCTTTCAATGAATGGAAAAAAGCAGAGTGAACATTCTTCAAAACATCATTTGTTTAACAAGCTGTGAATCATTTTTTCATTTATCTTATTGGTATAAATGCCATATTCTTACACATTAGTGTTATTCAGCAATAGATGCTTCATCTCCAGGTCAAGTTTGAACTTAGACCTCTTGTCTGTTTTTGAGGAACTTACAGTGAAAGTCAGGGCAACAGTTGCCATAGTACTGACAGTCATGGGTGCATGAGCAGCTGCTGAAGTTGTATCCACAGTTCCACATGCAGGAGTGAGTTACTGTAATAGAGGGAGGAACGAATTTTACTCATGATCAATGTGTGATGCAGGGGTGTAACGGTACACAAAAATGATATATACCTTGGTTTTGAAGTCACGGTTCGGTACAGCAGGGTGAGAAAACAAAACTTTTTTTTTTCCGCTTTTTTTATTAAACAATGTTTTACTAAACAAACTGTGCCTCTGTCTTTAATTGTATTCAATTATAATTAAAATGTTCTTAATGATAAAAAAATCTGTGCTAATCCTGTAAACTATTAGGGAGCCCTTACATGCATATTACTATAATAAAGGTTACAATTAACAACAGAGCCCAAATTATTAAATTCAGTTGCTATTTATTTTTAGATACAATCACCAACACTCAAATTATAATAAAAATTAACTTCTGTTTCTCCAATTCGTTGTTGAATTATAATCATTTACACAGTGGCTGTCATAACTTGTTTTCATGACGGATTTATTTAGGCCTTACTTTAACTAACAGGTTAAGTAAAATATAATTAATATGTAGGTTAATATAGTGCATATATTTAGTAATACAGTTAATTTCTCTAGTGAACTAACAAGCTGTTGACACAATTCTTTTCTGAGGTAAATGTAATAATATGTGACGTATTGTTTACAAACTGTTTTACTGACATCTTTCAATGGTTGAAACACTGATTGAGTGATTACACGAGATATAATACATTTCGGTAAGTTGTACTGTATCTTTCAACATAGCTTCATGTTCATTCATGTTTATTCTGTAGTAGTGAAGAGGAAGGAATGATCGCGTTCACTTGCGCTCTGCGCTGTCGTTTGAACTACAGCGATCTGTCACGCCACATCAAAAAGCGTATAAACTGCATTTATTGTTTGAATTTAGTGAAAAAATGGACAGAACTTGAAAGATGGCACTTTGTTTCTTATCGAAAGTAACAAAACATTTTTATTGTGATTATTGGTGGTTAATGCTGGTTAAAAGTGGTTAGGCTAAAAAGCATTACCGCGCACGCTCCCTTCTGGATTGGAGTGTGGATCGCCTTTAACTAACAGTATTCGTCGTCTAACTGCATGAACTGAACCGTGATTGTTCGGGATGAATAGATGTACCGTTACACCCCACATTATTGGGTCACATTTTGGTGTGCATATTTAGTTAGAAAAGCATTCAACTCATTACTGCCTTTACAGAAATTGTTATACATTCAACTGATCCATTTCATGTCAATCTCATTAGTGTCACTTTTTAAATTCAACTGAATGGCAGCAGCACCTGTTGTTGGCCAGTTTGTTGGTTCTGTAGTATTTGAGCAGTAGCCTGTGTAAAGAGAAGAGATAAAACTACACTACAAGTCTCCTTTGTATCATCAAAATCACTTTTCATAAGAAACACACTGACTCATGTGATCACTACATGAAAGATTAGTATTTGTGTCTAGGTATTTTATCTTGAAGTGTCTGATAAAGAGGAACTCACTGTCGTAGTCAGGGCAACAGTCTTTATGATATTGACAGCGGTCGTCACATCCACAGATGGGAAGTAATTCACCACATTTATTCTTGCAGGAGCCTTCGTCTGTTGTTGAATCTATACATTTAGAAGGGAAATGTTTGAGAAATTACTGTGCTCTTTTTGATTCTTCTTTTAAAAATGAAATTAATTCTGTTCATTTTATTTATCTGCTTACCTACAAAGACCCAGTGTGCGTGAAAACCTCTTCTTGATATACTTCCATCAGTGTAGAAAAACACAGTCAGATCATTGTTGCTGGAGTTGTAGCTTTTGTTCTTGTAGTCCCGTATTTCGTCCAGTAAGGGGTAGTGGGTAGAAGGACCATCATATACTCTGATGTAATCACAACATGTTTCCAAACTAGTAAATAAAGAGAGAGTAGAGAGAAAACAATTGCAAATGAATATATTGTCACAGAACATTTGGTTTTTACAAAATTCTTCACAAAATCTTTTGCTTGAGAAGATGAAGTTACACACTTCAGGTGTTCGGTTTCATCTCATATATTAAAAAATTAAATTACATTAATTCCTTTGACAAAGATCAAGTGATAAAACAGATAGAGATAATGGTAGATAACAAATGTTTCCTACTAAACATCGGTGAAGGTCAACAGCACAGTTGTTCCCTCTGTACTATGAATGGTCCATGTGCATCGTGAATTATTAGGGTAGCTATTTGGGTACCGGGGGCTGGCAAATTCACCCATCCAATCTGTCAGATAGTCACCACATAGTTCTGAACATAGAGATGGAAAACAAGAGAATTAAAAACAATAATAATAAAAACTTAATGCAGACTCACTCCTGACAAAAACTATAGATATGCAGACAGATACCTGAAGAAACCTCAGCGGTATTCCACCAGTCATCTATAAAAATAAAATAAATATATAATGTAAACTTATTTTAATGTTTTAATGTAAACTTATTTCCTCTACTTATTTCAAATCTACCAGACATCCCCCCTGCTTATTTTACAGAACTGGTAATCCTTTGTATAGGGTTTTGATAGCTTTTTGAAAATAACTGCCAAACCCCAAAAAATCAATTGCTTTAAATTAAAAGTTGTGTTCTATGGTATCAAATGCCTTGTGAAAATCAATGGAAAAAATAAAACTATCATCTAAGACATATTCATTGTAGTCTATCATATCTAGGTTCAATCTAATATTATTACTAATGTGTCGTCCTTAAATAAATCCAGTCTGTTCCTTGTCTATAATATTTTCCAATCCTTTTTTTTGTCCTTTTCCAAAAATGAAAGCAAATAGTTTGGCATCATTATTTAATAGACTAATGGGTCAACAATTTTCTAACAAAATGAGTAACAAAATTTGATATCTTTTTTCCATCCTCTGTGAATGTATTAATAATTAGCAATTTACTTATAGAAGTCAATTCACCTTTTCTTTTCTCAAAATTAAATAAATAATTAGTATTTTCCCCCGTGTTGCAACCATTTATGTCTTGATCTGATAAATGCACCCTCTGCTTTTTCTTGATAAATGTTATCCAATTGAAGAGTTCAGATGCAAAAGCCTCTAAGTGCCATCTGAAATGTTCTTCTAAAATGAACATTTTTATCAAACTTGTATGTTTATGTTAAGTTATTTAACTTTTATTAATTGCCATTAAAGTGAAATTACTGAACCTAAACATACGAGCTTGATAAAAATAGTTTTAGAAGAAAATTTCAGATGGCACTTAGAGGCTTTTGCATCTGAACTCTTCAATTGTACTTGTAATGATGATATATCTATCAGTTCACTGATGTCAAAAACCCATCAATTTGACATCAAAAAAATGACGTCCATTTGACATCCACACACTGATGTCCAACTGATGTTGAAAAAAAAATCAATTTGACATAAAAAATAAAATAAAAAAAAACAGGTCAAAAATGCACATCAAACTGACATGAACATTTTACATCCATTTGACACCAAAATAACGATGCAATGCAATGAAAGAAAAGTTCTGTCATGAAACTCTAAATGGACAGGCTAAAAGGTCCTAAACTCAACTGCTCGTAATCACATCATTATCTATACGACACAGATGATTGGTTCCTGCTGTATTAGTAGCCAATGAGCTTGTCCACACACTGATGTCCAATTGATGTAAATCAACAACAACAACAAAAAAACATCCAATTGACGTCAATTTTTTGATATGCGATATGTGGGGACTTCAGCCTCCTTCTACACACCAGGGAAAGGTTTGAATCTGACAAATAAGAGAGTCATAGATGTACCTGTTGTCTCTAAAGTTGTCCATTCAGTTGTTGTAAGGCAGTAATCTGTATAAAGGGAAAACATGTGAAAATCAATTTAATATCTGGAAATATAATGTATTATCATATTTTCAAACTGTACACTCAATACAAGATAGATTTGTGTATAATATTTGAAGTGTCTGTCTGATCAAGAGGAACTCACTGTCGTAGTCAGGGCAACAGTTGCCATAGTACTGACAGTTGTGAGTGCATGAGCAGCTGCCGAGGTCATATCCACAGTTCCACATGCAGGAGGGGAAACCTAGCAGAGAGAGAAACAGATATTATCCATGAAGCCATTAATACATGTATGACTACAAGAGTCGTTAATATGTGTGTGATATGTGACTACAGGGACATCAGCCTCTCTCTACAAACAAGACACCAGGGAAAGGTTTGAATCCGACAGACAAATAAGAGAGTCATAGATGTACCTGTTGTAGTTGGCCATTCAGTTGTCATAAAGCAGTAATCTGTATGAAGGGAAAAGATGTGAAAATCAATTTAATATCTGGAAATACAATGTATTATCATATTTTCAAACTGTATGCTCAATACAAGAGAGATTTGAGTATAGTATTTGAAGTGTCTGATCGAGAGGAACTCACTGTTGTAGTCAGGGCAACAGTTGCCATAGCTATAACAGTTGTAGTTGCATGAGCAGCTGCCGAGGTTGTGTCCACAATTATACCTGCAGGAGGGGAAACCTAGCAGAGAGAGAGAGAAACAGGAAAATCAGCTTTAGTCTGCATTCAGGAAACCAGAAAAAAGGTCTGAATCTGACAGAAAGATATGAAAGATGTAGGTGCACCTGTTGTATCTGGCCAGTCGGTGGTCATTGAGCAGTAGTCTATACAAAGAGAAGAGAACTCAATTTCAATTCAGGAAATATGCTCAACAGAAGAGAGGTTCGTTTTATAGTCTTTGATCTTGAATTGTTGGATCAAGAGAAACATACTGTTGTAGTCATAGCAACAGTTTCCATTGTCCTGACAGGAGTATGTACATGAACAAATGCCAAAGTGGGATCCACAGTTATCCCAGCATGAATAGGCATCTAGAGAACAGAGAAAGAGATGCTATGATGCCATTAAAATAAACAGGGGTGGAAATTGTAAGGATTTTAAGAATTCCTCCTCTGGTTCCAATACCTCTTAAAGGTTCTATTAATAATGAGTCAACATTCATTACCATATAATGTGACATAGACATGACATGGAATATAAACCTTTTCTTCTGTATGTCCAGTGTACTAAATGTTTTTAATCCATGTCATCTTAATGAACTGAGAAATTATATATTGGATAGATAGATAGATAGATAGATAGATAGATAGATAGATAGATAGATAGATAGATAGATAGATAGATAGATAGATAGATAGATAGATAGATAGATAGATAGATAGATAGATAGATAGATAGATAGATAGATAGATAGATAGATAGATAGATAGATAGATAGATAGATAAATACATGGATCGTGCGTGGAATAGTCATCTATAAAAAAAGAAAGAAAAAGAAAAATATCTTGTGAATTGATGTTTCAACATTATATGAAAATATACATAACCCATGTTCCACAATATATAATGTTGAAGATATTTACCTGTTGTCCATGACCATGATCCAATGGTATTTGCTGTAATGTGACAAACATACATGTAATGCAGTGCAGTCAGCTCTTTGAACTGATAAATTATATATTTGAGTGAAACATCTGATGTTCAAGCTAACAGTTGTTTTCCATAAACTGTACATTTTCTAAAGAATTTTCATTGCCATTGAATGATAATCTTACCCTGATAGGCAGTTAGAAGCAGACAGAGAAGGAAATTCGGGGCTTCCATCTTTCTCTTCTGATCAAGTTTGTCTTCAAACTTTCAGTCATCACTTATATACTCAAAACCATCATAGGAGGATTTCCTTATGACACATCAATATCCTGAAGCCTGTGCTGGGAAAAGCTTTAAAGCAGTTTAATCGTGGAAAAGACACAGCTGGCAGTGTTTTATAATGCTTTGTGTAAATTTATGGATATATTTGTTGACACAGTTGTTTGAGATGCTCATACTATGATCATATGCCTAATGATCATAGCTTGCAATAGGCTAATTATATATTTGCATACATACTAAATGAATTTCAAATAGTAGCCTACTGAACTCTCATTATTCTGTACCATTCCTTACTAAGGCATTTGGATTAGGGAATGAGTATATGAAAATGTAATTTTTGTTCATGCTAAGAAATTTTCCTCAACAAACCTGAGTGGAGAAAATGTGGTTTACTTTCCAATCATGACACACAAAAATTACACAAAGAGATATATGCAAAGGGAATACAGCTTTACTATAACGATAAGATACGTGGTCCAATAATCCCAGCAGACATTCTCATGGGCGTAGGAGTTCTTATAAAGTTATGTAATATCTTTTAGCAGTATCATCTTTTACTCAAACTAAGCATGGCCTCTTACTGGATTATAATATAATTTGGTTTTATAATCAAATGGAATATTTTTTCACACAGCTTGGCACTACATGATTTCTTGTCTTATTTAAGTTTTATGTATACAGAGAAACCCAATGTTACTTGAAAAAGCCACTTAAAGATTACGGACTATCAATTTTGCTAGAAATATAAAATATATAAATGAGTGTAAAAAATAGTAAAACATGCTCACTGGCCACTTTATTAGATACACCTGTACGACTGCTCATCAATGCAAATATCTAATCAGCCAATCGCATGTACATGGTCAAGAAGACCTACTGAAATATTAACTTCTGCTGTACTTATTGAGCCATATCTTTGTCAAAACTGTCCCAGATGTGTTTTATTATAACTGGGCCACATTTGCAGCATTATATGTGGGTTACTTTTGGCTCACACCCAGATGAGCCAATGGATAATGTGCCATATATTTGCCAAAACTGACCCAGATACTTTTTAAGATAACTAGGCCACATTTGTAGCATTATATGTGGGCCACTTTTGGCTCACACGCAGATGAGCCACTGCTTACTGTGCCATATTTGCCAAAACTGGTACACGTACATTTTTAGATAACAGGGCCATATTTGGTTTACACCCAGATTAGCCTTTGTCAGTTGTGCCACATTTTTGCCAAAGGTGGCCCACTATATTTTTGCGATATTTGGGCCATATTTATTATTTACAGCATGGGCCACTTTAGGGTCACATTCAGATTACACATTGCCGTAACGAAGGCCATAAGAAGGCTTGCAGTGCCGCATCATTGCCGGAAGTGGCCCACATCTGTTTGCTATCTGGTGAAGTATTTCAGAAACTGCTGATCTACTGTGATTTTCATGCACAACCATCTCTAGGGTTTACAGAGAATAATCAGAAAAAGAGAAAAATCCAGTGAGCAACAGTTCTGTGGGCAAAAATGCTTTGTTGATGCTAGAGGTCAGAGGAAAATGGCCTGACTGGTTCGAGCTGATAAAAAGGCAACAGTCACTCAAATAACCACTTGTTACAACTGAGGTCTGCAGAAGAGCATCTCCGAACATGTTGAACCTTGAAGCAGATGGGCTAAAGCAGCAGACAACCACACCGGTGCTACTCCTGTCAGCTAAGAACAGGAAACCGAGGCTACAATTTTGGGCTCACCAAAACTGAACAATAGAAGATTGGAAAAATGTTGCCTGGTCTTATGAGTCTTGATTTCTGCTGTGAAATTCAGATGGTAGGGTCAGAATTTGATTTAAACAACATGAAAGCATGGATCCAGCGTTGTATCAAGGGTTCAGGCTAGTTGTGGTGTAATGGTGTGGGGGATATTTTTACACACTTTGAGCCCCAGTCTACCCGACTATTGTTGCTAACCATGTCCATCCCTTTATAACCACAGTGTACCCATTTTCTTATGGCTACTTCCAGCAGGATAACACGCCATGTCACAAAGCTCAAATCATCTTAAACTGGTTTCTTGAACATGGCAGAGTTCACTAAATGGCCTCCACAGTCACCAGATCTCAATCCAATAGTGCACCTTTGGGATGAACAGGAGATTCGCATCATGTGCTGCCGACAAATATGCAGTAACTGCGTGATGATATCATGTCAACATGGACCAAAATCTCTGAGGAATGTTTCCAGCACCTTGTTGAATCTATGACACAAAAAATGAATGCAGTTCTGAAGGCATAAGAGGGTCCAACCCGGTACTAGCAAGGTTTACCTATAAAGTGGCCGGTGAGTGCGTAAAACAGCTAAAACTACTTTTATTAAATTGGTCTCCATGGTCCCATAGCCAAAGCCAAAACAGTGAGGACAACAGTTTCAAAATGCTGAAGGACTCCTCATAAAAGTTTATACAGCTACAGGAACTGGTGGTAAAAAAAAAAAAAAAAACTTTGGCACGAACATAAATGTAAAAGCATGGAAAAGTCACAGCTGACTATGTTGTAAAATAGGCTCCTGTTAATTGAATGATAAAATCTGATGCAAATTTGCATAGATGATGTGGCAGATGAAGGACACACCTACTGCTGCACTTCCCTGTGTGCCCAGAACAGTTTTAACCTATTTTTGAGTTTATATTCAAAATATTTATGTTCTTGGATCTAAGAGTGTTAGTGTAAGAGTGTCAGCACACAAATGTTTTGATTAAACAGAGTACATGATATTATACAGTTTGAAAACACATAAAAATGCAAAATTATAAATTCTCTAAATACAAATAATAGCTAGAACAGATCACTGTATTTTTAATCACTGTTTTTCCTGTAATCATAAGTAGGCCCTATAAGCAAGCAAAAAAAAAAGCCTATTGAATTGAATGCATGTGTTCCTGTTAAAAAGATTAATCCAAAATAATTTTATACATAAACTTTTAATTTTTTTCAGGTTAGCAGCTTGTTTTGTCCCATGATGCATTAATATCAGCACTTAAATAACTAGATTTAACTAGGCCTATATCTAAATTCAATGCTGAGAACATTTAAAGCCAGGACTAAACATTAACCCCTGGGCCCGTTTTTTTTAAAGTAATCCACTAGGATTTTGGATAACGGATTGGATCAAATCTTGAAAATGTGTTTTTCAAAGAAAAAACGGATTACATTATCGGATTAGATCACGTAATCCAATCTTGGTTTTGATCCGGATCAAACCTTTAGTTTGGGTTTTTCAGAACTTTTTGGTAGGATTTGGATCACTTTGATCCAAAAAAACAGGATTATCCTGATCCCAACAGGGGGTAGGATTTCAAGGTGGATTCCAGGAGGAAAATGTAGTAAAACTTTAAAACTAGTCAAAAAATACAACATTTTTATCATGTAATATACATGCACATTTTTATCTTGCTCTTGATTAGTTTAACTGTTAAAGTAATAAATTAAATGCAGACATTAGTCTACATATTTAACCTTTCGGTAACCTACTCTAAAGTAAAAAGAAATTTTGGTGCCATAAAACAATCAGCTGTAAATATCCAACAAAAATATATTTAATTCAAAACCCATATTCTTTCTATCAACATGTCCCTTTAGGGCCTCCGTAGAGTACTGGAAATCCAGATTTGGTGATCCTGAAAATTTCCTATTCGGATCTGATTGATCCAATCCGAAGTTGCTTTAAAAAACTGGCTCCAAAAGTTAGCTGGATTACGTGATCAAGGATCGCAAAAAAAGGATTACTAAATCCGGATCAATTGTATCCAGATTAAACCTTTTGAAAAAACGGGCCACAGACCAGGCTTAAACCGAGTCCCAGACTAAAATGCATGTTTGAGCTGTTTTAACTGAAAGTAACTTGTCATATTTTAAAAATATATCAGTCCCATTGTTTTGATGCAAGCCAGTAATGCTTTTTTGCTTTCATTTATAAAAGCTAGCCTACTTAAATGTCCTAATTGAACTAAGGCCTAGTCCTGGCTTAATCTAAGCCGTGTCTGTGAAACCATGCCCAGGCCTTCTTTATATTTAGCCTATCTTTCTGAGAATTAAACATCACGTTATGATCATGTAGTAAAGTAAACAAACAAACAAACAAACAAATATTATCTGTCATTTGTTTTATTTATTTTTGATTACCATAGGGACTAATATCATATTACTGCTAAGTTCCCTATTAAAACGTCCATTTTATTTTAGTAACATCGCTATTTTGAATATATAGTTACATTGGTCATTCTGTACTGATGAAAATATTTCAAAAATATAAATATTACTATTTTAAAAGTGTCTATGAAAGAATGAAAATGAGAGAAGACAGACACATTTAACCTGACGCAGTGACGTATACAGCCACTTCCGCTCCTGCAGGAAAAACACTCGTGAAGTTTGTGAACGGGGACGCGAACTGGAGATGGGCTGAACCGAATCACTTCAGCGATAATAAACCGAGTGAGTAGTTCGAGAATTGAGCGTTTTTAGCACATCTGTCTCTATATTAGTGTGTTTATGGATATGGGGTTGTATTAAAATGTAAACACGGATCCTGCTGTAGATTCATGGCAGGATTAAATGGAGTCAGGGCGAGGTTGGGCTTTTCCGCGCTGTTGCTAACTGACAGACAGACAGACGTGGATTTTAGACACTTCATCCACGTAATACAATAACAATGTTTATCTAAATAAGGATAATATACCAAGGGAATCAGTTAGTGGATCATATTGATTATGTAGAGTTAGCACGCTTCCGTCGCCACAATAATAATATCAGATCATAAATGTTAATCTCTTTAATCAAAAAAACATTTGGTCTCATGTATGTGTTAATGGATTATCAGTTTTAGTTCTGTCTTATCTGCCTTGTACGACTTATCTCATTTAAACTGTAGGTTTCCATTCATTTTAACATTTAAAGATGGCAGTTTATGTAAATCTTTGGAACCTTTTCTGGTTTGCATGTATACATCTATTATTCAATATATTATTTTATTAATATGTGTAAGACATTTCATTGCTGTTTGTGACTACAACTTCTGTTAAATATTTTAATAAAATATTTATCCAGTAATCATAGACAACTGGAAACATTGTATGGGAATATGAGAACTCAAGCATTTAAATCAACCACTGTGGCAACATCTTTGGTTTTGTACCGAGTTATGGTTTTGTGTTATTGTAAGCATTCTGTTTCTGACTATATACCACAGACCAACCAATGGATACCTGACCAAAAATGTGTTGAAATGTTGCGTAACAGCAGGTCGATGAGTTTGAGGAGATCACCTTTTTGTTGGTGTGTTTGTAAACAGACATGTTGAGTGGATTGGTCAGCAAACATTTGACTTTGGTTATGGTGAAGACCTCCAACTAGACTTTGTTATTTTATAAATAGAGATGATGATGTTACATGTTTTTATTAGACAGGACTCGCAGATTTATTTGTTAGATGCATTAATTTTACATTCATATTATGTGAGAAACATTTTTTGATTTCACTGTAATTTTACCACCTTACTCTAGTCTTCATTTGTTTCCATTGTATTAATGGAGTTTATCATAATGGTTAGTTAATCAGATAAATCAGGAAAAGAAAACGGGATTATTTCTCTTGTGCATTTCCTTGAGATATGTTTGCTGTACAGATGGAAGGAGACAATATGCACATTTGCTATGTTTCTGTTATGCTTGTAATGGTATATTATGATTTAAAAATAGGTATTCGTAAACTGAAATAAAATTATGAATGGAAGCAACTGGAAAACTAAAATGGAACGTGGAACTGAAATGGTTCTTTCCCCAGAGCTTTTGCTTGTTTTAACAACAATTTAGTTCCTCGTGCTTTTGCTATAATTGATAAAGCTATAACTGAAACTAAAAATATAAAAATTAAGTTGAAATATATCTATACAGTGAAATCCAAACTGTAACTATAACTAACTCAAATGAAACTGAAATGTAAAGTCAAGTTTGAAATTAATTTAAATGGATTAAAGGGATAGTTCACACATAAATAAATATTGTCATCAATTACTCATCCTCATATCATTCCAAACCCATAAAGGGTTAGTTCACCCAAAAATGAAAATTGTGTCATTATTTACTCACCCTCATGTTGTTCCACACCCATAAGACCTTTGTTCATCTTCAGAGCACAAATTAAGATATTTTTGATGAAATCCGAGAGGTTGTATGAATCGTCCATAGACAGCAATATAATCACCAATTTCAAGGTCCAGAATGGTTCAACCTTAATTTTATGAAGCGACAAGAATACTTTTTGTGTGCAAAAACTAAACAAAAATATTGACTTAATTCAACAATCTCTTCTCTTCCCCGTCATTATCCTTACGCAGTTGACGCAGTAAGCACAGTGAAGGCATCCGTGTTTACATCCGAATACCGGCTTAGTATTGGCCAAAGCTAATCACGTGAGCAGCATGACACATGCATGTGACGCTGACGCAGGAGCCGGCCATTAATGAATCAGCGTTCTGATGTAGACATATGAGAATGACACCGAAGAGAAGATATTGTTGAATAAAGTCGATTTTTTTTTTTTTTGTTTGTTTAGTTTTTGCAGACAAAAAGTGCTCTTGTCACTTCATAACGTTAAAGTTGAACCACTGCAGTCATGTCGACTGTTTAACGATGTCTTTAGTACCTTTCTGGACCTTGAAAGTGGTGATTATATTGCTGTCTATGGAGGAGTCATATACTTCTCGGATTTCATCAAAAAATTATTTTAAAATTATCTTAATTTGTGTTCTGAAGATGAACGGTCTTACTTAGTAATTCATGACAGAATTTGTTTTTATTTTTGGGTGAACTAATCCTATAAGATGTTTGGTTCATCTTGGAAACACAAATTAAGATATTTTAATGAAACCTTAGACATTTCTGTCCATCCACTGAACGTCTTTCTACCACAACGTTGACACTTCAAAAAGTAATTTGAGCAATTTTAATCCAAGACATCTGAAGAGATATTTTATGATCCCTTTATGTACTTTTTGAAGTGTCAAAGTTTTGGTGGAATGGAATTGAGGAACAGAAGTCTTTCAGTTGTCATTAAAATATCATGATCTTCATTTCTTGTGTTTCAAAGATAAACACATGATCTTTTCTTTAGGTTTGGAACTACATAAGAATGAGTAATTGATGACAATTTTCATTTTTGTTTGAACTATCCCTTTAAAATAATCAGACAATGTAAAACTATAATAACCTTAGTGTGTGTATGTGCATGTTTTCATTTGCTGAAAGTAGCTCAAGGGCAAGAGCTTTGTACAACCTCTCTGACAACTTAACCTGCTTCACAACAAATGAGGTGCGTGTGCTTGTCTGTTTTGCCTGAATCACTGCACAGATATGCCAACATATAGTTTCTAGTGAATTACAAACACACAGTCTGGGTTAAAGTGGCGTTTCATCTACCTTTATTTTAGTCTTTGTCAGTTAAACAGCAGATTTTTAATCAAAGATTCAAAGAAGGATATGTGCATGCAAACCAATTTAAACTTAGTGTAGTAAGTTTCTTTCGCTGTGTGTCTGCGTGTGTTAAATAGCATAAACAAATTAAGATCAACATGTAATTCAAACCTTGTAACACACGTTTAAGATCCAGATTTCCACCTCAAAACTTCTTGCCGTGTGTGTGTGTTTTAATGCGGTTGGTTTAGTCTAGAACAAAACGAATCCTGTCTAGAACGTGACCAGACCTGTCTTGGAAACTATCTGCCCAATCTAAAATCAGGAGGAGGAGAGCGAGAATGAGGGATCTGAAGCTGTTTCCATGCATTTGCAGGCCCTGATAAGCAGCAGATAGAAGCTCAGAATGTGATATCTGTGTGCTTTTGTTCAAATCCAAATGCTGTATACGTCATGTTTTGCTTATGACGGTACAGACCTGCATACTCCAAGACTTAGAGGAACAGGGCTCCTCTAGAACCTTATGAGCATTCCAGAACAGAAGGCTGATTCTGTGCTCTGGAACTCAGGGCGGGGCTGAACAGCGCTCCATGCTAATTGGTCAAGTGACTCACGGTCATTGTTGCCTCTGCAGGGCGATGACACAGCAGGCCTTGTCTTCCTTCACAGCCTTTGTCTGTTTATGATTTACAATCATGCTGTTAATGCCCCTGTCCTCAGAATAGAAGACTAGAATGCTGGATTTATTCTTGGTTTTGCCACTTTGGTACATTATGTCCCATATTCATGTGTTCTAAATGTTAATATAATACTGCTTGAGTGTATGCTTCAAAAAAAAAATTAAAATTACACTACCATTCAAAAGTCTCTTATGTTCACTAAGGCTGCATTTAATAAAAAATACAGTATAAACCGTAATATTGTGAAATATTATTACAATATAAGATTTCTATTTTAAAGTGCAAAGCTGAATTTCCAGCATCATTATTACTCCAGTTTTCAGTGTAACATAATCCTTCAGAAATCATTCTAATGTGCTGATGATTTGCTGCTCAAGAAACATTTATTATTATTCTCAACGTTGAAAACAGTTGTGCTTGTCAGTTACCAAAGCAGGGCAGTGCTGTGATTCAGATCCTGTGCAGAAATAGAGAAAGAAAATAGTTTTCAACTGATAGAGCACAAGAAAGGGAGAGAAAGGAAGAGAAGAGGGATCATCGAGGAAAGAGGAGGGATTTTTACAACCACATAACAGCATCAGCTCATTTACAGTTAGTCTGACTAACCTCTCTCTCTCTTCAATCTTTGTAACCTATCCTATGCTCCTCCCTTTCTATCTCTGTCTCTAACAGTTTCTGATATCAGAGAGAAGGGGGAATGAGTAGTGCGAAGAGAGGGGGACATGCCTTACGTGGACCGGCAGAACCGCATATGCGGTTTCCTGGATATCGAAGATGTGGAGAACAGTGGCAAGTTCCTGCGACGGTATTTCATCCTGGACACGCAACAGGGCAGTCTGGTCTGGTACATGGACAACCCTCAGGTACCCTCTAACTAATATGTTAATGCTTTTTGGGTAATGTTGTTCTGATTCGCTATCTGAGAGAGATTTGTTCTTGGTCTTATAGAACTTGCCTGTAGGTGCCAAACATGTGGGTTCCCTCAGTCTCACCTACATATCCAAGGTAAGCTGCCACCTTTTCACACAATTCTGCTATTTCTGCATCATTGCCTTTTGAGAAATTTCTACAAATCCACCACTCTTGTTTTAGGTCAGTGATGCCACCAAACAGAGGCCAAAGGCTGAGTACTGCTTTGGTAAGTTTTTCTCACATCTACACACACTGTCACTTCACACTCATTATGGTACAAAAGTTATCAGATTTCTCATTATAGTATAAATGACCATTTTTTGGAATTTCATGATGCTTTAGATGTAGTTTAGCTAATTTTTCTGTTCTTGTTGTTTTTAAATTGCTTTGAATTGGTGAAAAGCTTTTTGAGAATTTAAATGATTAAAAATAACAGAAAATTGTTTAATATTAATTTTTACTTCATATAACACTTTCATGTTATTTTGTACATTTTACATAGTAAAACACATTCTTTAAAATGAAAGTTCACACAAAAAATGAAAATTCTGTCATTTACTCACCCTCGAGTTGTTCCAAACCTGTATGAATTTCTTTCTTCTGCTAAACACAAAAGAAGATATTTTAAAGAATGTAGGTAACCAAACAGTTGATGAACAGTTCAGTACATAAACTGTTTGGTTACCCATATTTTTCAAAATATCTTCTTCAGTGTCCAGCAGAATAAACTAATTCATACAGGTTTGGAACAACTTGAGGGTGAGTAAATGACAGAATTTTCATTTTTTGTGTGAACTTTCACTTTAAGAGTTAAAAAAAAAAGCAGCTCAAGCCTCAATTTGAGTAAAGGGTTTGTGGTTTGAATCCTGGCTAGGTGCTGTATAGAAAGCTTATGAGTTTAGTTTTTGGTCATGTTTTTAACTTTAAGCACTGCTTTTGTACTTCTGCAAATGGATTGTAATAGTATGTTGATGCAGTGAAAAGCATATATTTCCTTTACTTCTTTTTCACGCACAATTTGAGATTATTTTGACTCATTCGTATAGCTTATACACGCACTCTTCTGTGTTGCTTTGCATGTACAGTTACTGCACTGCACATGGTTACCTTCTGCACAACATGAGTGGAAACAGGAAATGGTGGTCTGGTCACTTGATAGATGAGTGTTAGTGAGTTAGTGTGTGTGCTTTTTGCAGGATGCTTCTGTAGAAATCTGAACTGCATTTTGAAGTGTTTGTGAAATCCTTTTTATTGGTTTTGTTCTTCAAAAATAACCACCGGTCCTTCTTACCAAACTTTTTAGTTAGTTAATGCATTAACTTTTTATCAGTTATTTATTCACCCTCGTGTTCAAGCCCATATAACATGATTTCTTCAATGGAACAAAAAAAAAAAAAGAGCCAAAGAAACCAATGTAAAATCTTGCCACTCTGGGGCTGTCAGGCTTCAAAATGATAAAAATGCTCATCAGAGATCATATCTTCTTTTGGGTCAGGTGAATCAGTTTATCCTGTACACAGAACCAGTCTGAACTGGTTCTCAGGTTCAACTCAGTGATCCAGTGGAAACTGGAGGTAAAGATTATCAGTGAACAACAACTTGTATTTTGTTTTAAGTCACAAAAAACAGACACAAAGTAAACATTTTCAAAATGTCATTGACAGGAAAAAAAATACATAAACACCCAGAAATAATTTAATCATAGTTTTAAAAATTTTAACCCATCGGTGTCCAATCCTGCTCTTGAAGAGCCACTGTTCTGCAGAGTTTAGCTCCAACCCCAATTAAACACTAGAAATATTAGAAACTAGAATGTTTCATACTAGAAACTTCCAGGCAGGTATGTTGAGGCAAGTTTGAGCAAAACTCTGCAGGACAGTGGCCCTCCAGGACCCAGATTGGACACCCCTGTTTTAACCATACAATGACAGATAATGTAACTTGCATGAGTGAGAACTATTGGTAGAAGGCTGAACATTCAGTGCAGCTGCACATAATGAACATTGCACATGCACAATGGAGTTTATTGTAATGATTTCTAGCATTCATCTTTTCATTCCAGAAAACAGCCACTGAATTAACAGACATTGTGGGAAAAATTGAGTCAAGCTCCGTTTAGCTGTAGCTTTTTGGTCTGAAATTGATTTCGCACTGCCTTATTGACTTCATGAGCTAAATCTATGGAAATCCACAAAGTCTAATGGGCGCTAAGAAAGGATATCTGTGTGCTTTTGGGATTTATGGGCATTTTTAAAACTTTTTTTTTCTGACACAATGATATTTCTCAGAATTACTCAGCAAAATTAGAGTAATTGCCATTGAATTATGGGAAATGGGGTTAAGCTCTTTCTCTCTGTCTGTGTGCAGTCATCAATGCAGGAATGAGGAAGTTCTTTCTGCAAGCTAATGATCAGCAGGATCTTGTGGAATGGGTCAACGCACTCAACAATGCAACCAAAATCACAGTGAGTACACATACGCAAAATCCAAGTGTGAATGTATATATGCATCTATATCCATTAAAACCCCCATACAAAATTTTACCACTGATTTTTTTTTTTTATTGTTTTTTTTTTATTGTTCATAAAATTTACTTTTTATCATTTTAATGTGTCCTTGTTTAATAAACGTATTAATAAAAAAATACTGACCCTAGATTTTTGAACAATAGTGTATGATAGTAGTATATCGTAGTAGATATACTTTTACACGCTTTTATTCTATTTATTTTGTGGAAATATAGATTAAATTAGTGATCATGGCCCACTTTCAAGCTTTTTTTAGGATCCTGGATTGTTTGCATTAGTTATCTAGCTATTAAACATGCTCACATGCTAATCTGATATCCCAGACTACTGCATACGGGATGTGTAAAACAATGAAAGCATTCAATGAGTTCATTCAGTCAGTGTCAATGGTTCTGTCAACACTGCAGATTTGCTCACTTGCAGGTAAATTCTTGTTGGTGTTCTCTGCGAGTTTAACTATTGAAAGTAACCCAAATAACAAAGTACAAGCAGTTTACAAGCAAATTACTGTAAGCAAACACACCCGCACAATAAAACAGCAAGTTTCCTTATTGGAGTTGCAGTCTTCGTCCCCTCTCTGAGTGCATGTGCAGTCAAACACATACATGCATACGCACGGGAAGTTGAAAGTTTCTCAAAAAAAGAAAAAAACCTGTCCTGTTTAAGCTGTGCGTTCCTCTTCCTGATGGCTTTTTCCTTGTGCGAGTCACTTGGCTGACTAATGGGAAGTTGTATTGTTTGAACGACCCTCACCTCTGAGTCATCGGCGCTTCAGAATGCCCTCACACGCACACATACACACACGTAACCTACAGTGTCTCTGTCTCTCTTCTACTCTTTTTTTTTTTCACTCTCCCTGTATCACTAATATATCACACTTCCACATGCAATGGCAGGAAGGGCTCTCACTGTAGGCCAGACACTCTTGGAGCATGGGCTGATGGATTGAAGGGCTACACAATAAGCCTTTGTCGAGTTAT
Source organism: Chanodichthys erythropterus (assembly GCF_024489055.1). Classification (NCBI taxonomy): domain Eukaryota; kingdom Metazoa; phylum Chordata; class Actinopteri; order Cypriniformes; family Xenocyprididae; genus Chanodichthys; species Chanodichthys erythropterus. The sequence continues at coordinate 21,461,383 of NC_090238.1, read as the reverse complement.
CCTGTGAGTCTTACAATCGATGGTTAATTAATCTGTGCTTCATTCACGTTTTTTTCCCTCCGTCTTTTCATTGCGTTGCATCTTCAATCTTTAGCTGTTGGCCTGATTTTGTTCATCTCTGAAAACTCCCTCGCAGTCCTTCCTGGTCATTACTTTCACTCTCTTTTCAATCTCCCTTTCTTTCTCCAAGGTCCCTAAGTCCTCTGATGCCGTTCACTCTGAGAGTCAGAGGTTGGCTTCAAATGGCAACAAGAAACAGGTCCCATACAAGACTGAGATCATTGCAGGAGTGGCTGTCGTCACACAGACACAGGTATTCTACAAAAATATTTTAGCCAGTACCAGAAATTGCACAAATGTCAATACCGCATCAAAAACATAATATTAGGGATACACCAAAATGAAAAATGAATAATCAATTTATTAATCTAACTTATTTAATAATCAACACTCAGATAGCAAAAACTGAGTTGTACAAACATTGTACATAAGACTGTTTTTATATCAACTTTTAATAACAGAATTTTTCTACTCAGTTTGTTGGTAAAATAAGTATTTAAACAATAAATATATTTAGCAAAATGCTCTTCTCTACAGAAGCTCTTCTCTTATTTTTTCTAGGTAACTAATGTATCTTTCAACATACCTTCTGATGTTCACCCATGTTTATTTCATGATGTAGTAAAGAGGAGATGAGATGATCAGACACTTGTGCTTGATCTGTGCTACTGCGATCTGTCACGTCGTATTAAAGAGCGCCAAAACGACATTTATTGTTTGAATTTTGTAATTGACAGAATTTTAAAAAGTTAAGACATTGCTTTATATTAAAAGTTACAAAGCACAAAGCTTTTTGCGATTATTGGATGGCGGGCCTGTAACAAATATTTAGTGAAGTTTTGTTCACGCTGCAGGCTGCACATAAGGAACCAGACATTTTGGTGCATCCCTAAATAAATGCCACTTCAAAAACTAATATGCTAATAGTTAATGTTTTTATTAAAAATAAATATTAATAAATTGTTAATTTAATAACGATAAATAACAAATACATTTTGTAATGTTATTTCCATCAAGAGGTGCATCAAGTTTTGGTCAAGATATTGACAATGTATTGACAATGCAGGAGTCGAGCACTCTGTAAAGTCTACTCCAGCACATCCCAAAGACTTTCAATGAATTCAAAGTCTGGACCTTTTGGTGCCAGTTCATGTGTGAAAATGATTCTTCATGCTCCCTCCCAACCATTCTTTCACAGTTTGAGCCTGATGAATCTTGGCTTTGTCATTCTGGAATATGGCCATAATTCGTCTTCGTACAGTACCCAGTTGTATACGAAATGAAAAGCTACACACTGCATCAATTAGGATACGAACTGTGACATGTAGCTTGCCAGTATTTCTCAATTTAATATGCTGTCAAGAACAAAGAAATTAAACTTTATGCCTAGTTTTGAATTTGCAGAGCTCTTTTTTTTTTTTTTTTTTTTTTTTTGCATGTTCATATATGTCTAATCCCCCTCCTCCTTTCTCCCTCTTTTAGCAGGATGGAGAGGTGGCACACAGTGTTGTAGGAGAGAAGGTGGGCTTGAGGAAGGCTCAGAACAATCCGCCATATTTGCACACTAGAGCAGGGCAGGATCAGGCCGTTATTAAAGCAGGATACTGTGTCAAACAGGGCGCTCTGGTGAGTCTGAGAGGCTGTTTTTAGCATGGGTCTTTTGTAACCAGATTTGTGTGTTCAAAAATGCCCCAAAAATATTAGATTTAAAATCTGAATTGTGAACTGTATTAAGCTTTGGGTGACTATTAGAGAGAATTAATTGCAGGTTACTGTTTGCCTCTTATATCAGATGAAGAACTGGAAACGGAGATATTTTGTTCTGGAGCAGAACTCAATAAGTTACTTCAAGTCTGATCTGGTATGTTTTGTATTTTTTCACCACTTATGTAGTAGTGATTTGTATAGAATGCACACAGTCATCCCTGATCAGTCGAGAATTCTGAAACACAAAGTTTTAGGTACCAAATAAATCGTTAAAAATGTAGTTTGAAAGATTGCATTCACTGAATTGTCAGGAAAAGGCCTTTTTTATTCCAGATGACCTTAGACTGATATTTTATAGAACAAAGAATATGAATTGAAATGTAATTCTCTTTTGCTTTGAAGTTTTTATTTTTTTTATTTTTTTTAATCCAAACCAAAGATAAATCAAATACCAGCACTCTGTCTCAACATGAATGGCACTATACTTGTGAAATTCCAGACGGCTGCCAGTTGTGTGTGATTGTGCTGCAAATGTACATGTGTGTCTGTCTGTTAGTGATTAAAACATTATGAAAATCACTGCTTTTGCAGTGAGGGAAAAAAACATTTAAGACCCCTGTCCTGTCCTCATGGTTCTTGGCCTGAATAAGCTCCAAATCTACTCGCACTCCATCCCAATGGATCTGGAACAAATCTCTCTCTCCCTTCACTTCTCTTTCAGGAGAAGGAGCCTTTGAAGATTATTCTTCTAAAGGAGGTCCATAAGGTGCAGGAGTGCAAACACGGGTACTAACAGAATGTCTGCTTCAAATCATAAGCTTTGAATTCTTGACTGAATCCTTCTGTACTTTTTTTTTTTTTTTTTCTCTCTCTCTCTTCAAAAAGAAATGATTGCATCATGCATTCACAATAATGTTCAAATGTTTGGGGTTGGTAAATTTTTTATTTATTTATTTATTTATTTATTTTTTTAAATCTTAAGCTCACCAAGGAGTAAATAAGAATGTAATTTATTCCTGTGATGGCTAAGTTGATGTTTCAGCATCATTACTCCAATCTTCAGTGTCACATGATCCCTTCCTAATCATTCTAATATGCTGATTTGCTGCTCAAGAAACATTTCTTAGTATAATCAATGTTGAAAACAGTTGTGTCCCTTAATTTATTTTGTGGAAACATGGATACATTTTTCAGGATTCTATAATTATTGGATTATTAATTAATGGATTTAAAAAAAAAAAAATCATACTGACCCCAAACTTTTGAACGGTAGCGTATATTTAATTAGCCATGATGCATTTATAGTTATAGATTTAATATACAAGTTATTCTCTTCCTGTTTTCTCTTTCAGTGAAATAATGATGCGAGACAACCTCTTTGAAGTCGTCACAACCTCCAGAACCTTCTATATCCAGGTGAGAGGTCCTGTCATGCATCAACATGCGATTCTAATGTGACCCCACAGTCTTAATATTCTTCAAGTTCTTAGGCTACACTGTATCTCAGAACCATAAAGAGGTGATCTGAGAGGCTCAAATCATGTGCATTTATTACTTTTGTAGTATTTTAAAAAATTTTTTTTTTTTTTCCCAATCATTTTTTTCCAGGCTGATAGTCCAGAGGAGATGCACAGCTGGATCAAGGCTATTTCAGGAGCCATTGTGGCTCAGAGGGGCCCAGGCCGGTCCGCAGCTTCTGTATGTACACACACGCACTCATGCATTCTAAAACAGGTAGTCACTCTGCCTCCAAGCAAAACAGTGGAGCATAAATTCTTGAGTCAAGCTGAGAGCACATGCAGAGTGTGTGAATGTTTAAAACGCCTCAGTTTATCTGCATACATGTATCCAATCATGTGCCTTTCTTTCTCTTTTTCTCACAGAGACACACACACACACACACACACACACAAAAGAGGAGTGAACAATAATATGACTGCAGTGGTTTGGGTTTAAGATTGGTAATAGTTCAGAAGTGCACTCATTTAAATGTGGGCCGCAGTCCGTTGTTTCATACTTTCTCCCACTCCCTCTAAACCTAGTGACCCCCAAAAAAGGACACTTTAGGTGGACTTAATGTATGAACATCATTCCATTTGATGACAAATATCAAGTTCAGTAGCATTTATTTAGGATGGAAGAAGTCTAGATGTAACAAAGTAGAAGTAGTGACAGATCTTCTCTTTGGTATTGTGACGTACATCTGACTGAAAATGATTATCGAAAAAAATTAAATAAAATTGTTGACCAGCGACTTGGTTCTATTCATCGGTTGTTGATTAGATCTGAAATTGAGCTTGCAGTCAATTGTAAGAAAGAAGCTGGCTTTAAACAGACTGAATGATTGGAGAAGTCTGTACGTCACCAGAAATCAGAAAACGATAGATATATTGTAAGAATGTGCGTGTTAGTGGAATTTATTTATTTTTTGAACTCGCTTGGTTTGATATTTTGCTATATATGTAAATGAAATGACATTCATATATTAAGTGTCCAAATACTTTTTGGGGCGCCTGTATCTCTCTCTCCCTTTCTTCCTCTAATGTAGCTTTGCACTGTTGTTTCAGATGCGTCAGGCCAGAAGGCATTCAAGCCCCTGTATTCAGAGATACACACCACGTGTCACTCAAGGCAGCACGTATGTGAGCTCCGCCCCCTCTGACCCGCCCCTTCTTCCTCGCTTCGCTTTAGAGTCGCCGCTAACGCACATACGCACACAAACATACTTACCTAGCTTAATCTTTTCCGTTTCGCTTTTCCAGAATAACTTCACACACAAATGCACACCTAACAGTTCAGATTCAGTGCAGAAATAAACATATTAAACAGTTTATTAACGAGATGCATTCAGTTTTCCCGCTAATTCTCTTATCTGTTTCTTCTCAATGCTGTGGCTCCCTTATTTGAACTAACGGTTAATATTGGCGCACTTCTCCATTTCTAATGCTTCTGCCTCTCTGCCAGCCCACTGCAGTCTCCTGCTACACACCCAAAACGCATGTTTCACATGTTTCGATTTCTCATCTGTATTTAATTATTCTTTATTGTTGTGTAACATGGTTCATGAAGTTTAATGACAATGTGTTTTTGTTTTGCCATCCGAAATGATGCAAACTAGTAATTGCTCATTAAAGTAAACACAAAAGAGTGCCCAAATCAGCCCATTTTGAAACAGGATATTTAAAGGCACAATATGTAAGATTTTTGGATTAAAATATCCAAAAACAACTAGAACAGTGTTATATATTCTGTTGACCTATGCTTAAAATATCCCTTCTTTTTTTTTTTTCAAGAATGTTTAAATCCAGAGAAATAAGCACATTTAACCAGGACATGGACTGTGTCAGTGTGTCACATATCAATGACATCATAACAGCGTTACCCTCAGTTTCCAGTTTTATTTTTGTAGAAACACCAAAGACGCTGTAATATATTATGTGTTTTATTAGACAGGTGAGTAACTGTTTGGATTGATACATTCATCGACAGAAAACTAACCATGCTATATAGCTCAATACGTTTAGTCTTATTGTTTAAATCTTGTTTTCGCGATTTACAGCGAGTACTATGTTTTACCATGCCTAATATCAATCTAGCTTACTACAGTGTGCAACAAGTGTCTCATAGTAGCTGCCAAGCGAACGCAGAGTAGCACAATAACAACTTTCAACACACAAATGTATCTAATATGATAAAACAGCGCTGCGTTTTGTGCCTTTAATGAGATAGAAATTTAGAATAGAACTTTATTTTACCCTTTGAAAATTGATTGGATAAAAATAAAAGATAAAAAACTTTGACTTTTAAACCTTCACAAGAACATTTTTCTCAGCATGTTAATGCATTATGCTGTTTATACATTTTCAAACCTTACAAATGTATGTGTACAGTTACAATAAGCTGTTGTTGTTGTGTGTGTACTTGTATAGTTGTCTTTGTGAGGACCAGTTTGCGTTTTAGACCATCAAAGTGAGGACACCTCTTTAATAGACTGTTTGAGGGTTACGACTTGGTTTTGGGATTAAGGTTAAAATAAGTTTGAGGTTAAGAATAGGATAAAGGGCTGCGGATTGCATTATACAGTATCAGTGAATGTCCTCAAAGATAGCCATACAAACGTGTGTGAGTTCTTATGAGTTTACACATGCTTTAATGTTTAAGAGTTGCATTGTGGTGCCTGTGTTTTATAACCGTTATCTACACTTTCCAGTACTGACTGCAGTAAGCCTTTTGTTTTGTGAGGTAAACCCTTGAGTCTCCGACATCAGGTCCTCAATCACTGCTGTTATTAGATTAGACATGTCTGTGCTTTCTCGCACGATTAAGTAAAATGTTGTGGACACTCCAGAGCAGTGACTAAGATGCTTTCTTTCTGTTTTATTGCAGTTCTCAAACTAATGATAATATTTTCATATTTTTGTTAATTTGTCTCTCTAAACACAGAATTCAGTTCTAACCTTGTCGCAATATTCATCGTCTTTCCCTTAGATTCATTCTTGTTTTCATTCTGTCGTTCAACATTCTCTCCCCACTCTTTTCTTTCATTATACTGCCCTTTGTCTCTGTCTCCCACCTTCTACTTAGGGCTGGGCGATGTAGCTTAATAATAATGCTTCAGGGATTTGACTATGTTTAATCTGGATCTTTAATTTTTGTATTTCCTCCTAAATAATTTAAGTTATAAATAATTAATTTTTTTTTTTTTCAAATGATTGCTTATTTTAAATCGGAGCAACAGTATTTGTCACAAAGTAGCCATTATTTTTTTTTTATAATATATCTTAAAATGTAATTTAATCCTATAAAGGCAAAACTGAATTTTAAGCAGCCATTACTCCAGTCTTCAGTGTCACATGATCCTTGCTGAATAAAAGTATTAATTTCTTTAAAAACAAACAAACAAACAAACAAAAATCTTACAGTAGTATAAACTCTAATACCATATTCTTGAACATTTTTGCATTGTGAATCTTTGATTTGGGTGTTTTGAATTTATTTATTTATGAACAGGTTGAACTGATTCATGGAAATGATTCAGACAAGCAACTCAAATGTTTTTTCCCCTCAAAAGATTCAGTTTAGAGATGCTATTAATGTATCTTCAATCATATTCATATACTTAAGAATTGTCACAAGTGCAGATATCAAAATTTGTCTTAATGATACTGTCTTTCAGAAACTTGTCCAGACAAATTAGAAGCATTTCCTGAGGTTTCTTTTTTTTTTATTGGCAGCAGAATCATTGCAAATATAAAGTAAATATTTGATGTATCGTCCAGGCCTGCTTCTACCTCTTTCTCTTTCTCACGTTCTCTCTCATGTTGTGTTTTCCAGTGAGCGGAATAGCTGGGCACTCTGAGTACTAACACTTCTGATCTGGTGCTCTGCTGGCTCTGGTCTCTGGTACTTCTCATCTTCTTCTGCTAAGCTCATCCAAAAATCCTAAACCGTTTCTCGGATGTTCTTACTCATGGCTGAGACTGCTCTCAATCTTTACCGCACTGCATCGGTCTTAACGCTTTCCTGAAAACACTTTATTCAGACCCGAACTTTAAACGTAAACTTTCAGATGTGTTCTCTCCCTCTTTCTTCTCGTTTAGGAGCACATTGTTGGCAGCTCCTGTTTCTACCGCCAGCTCGCGGGTCACGCCATCCCCCGGACGCCCAGCCCTGCCGTGTCAGCCTACCCAGAATGCCGCGGTCCCACGAGGTCTGGCTTGGGACAGCGAGCACTTCATGAGCCTGCTGCCCCTGCCCCGCCCACACGCCCGCCTGTCACTGCAAGAGACCCGCCTCTCCAAGTGACTCATGAGTCGCCATGGCGGCGACGCAGCAGCTTTGGAATGTGTGACGTTCCTTTGCCCCAACTTGATCTGGATAGTGCGGATCTTCCTGTCAGCGAGGTCTGATGGTTTTACGTTAAACTCATTAAACTCTGAGACAGAAATATTATGATGGGTATGCAGAGTTTAGGTGATGGAAGGATCTTTGGAGGAAAGCTAACCAAGGCGTTCGGATCCAAAGTGTTTCGACCCGATCTGTCGACCAAATTTTGAACTTTAAAAGAGCTTCAGTTTTGTTCGTCTAGATTAGAAACTCTACTACAATTCAGGCACCAAAGAATCTTCAAAGTCCCTCCTAACCTTTTGAGCTTTTACTGAAAAGTGCAGACAGAAATTCAAGAAATATGGATTAAATGTTACCTAAACTCAAATGGTTTCTGGGACTGTGTTGGAGGATGCGAAGATTCGCACTAACTCACGGACTGCAGTTGGAAAGGCTGTTCGAGAGCTTGTGAAAAGAAGTGATTACTTTTAATATCCCAAAATTCCCCAACACTGAGCTTTTATAGAACATACTTCATTTGTGTTTCTTTCTGTACAGTTTCCTATTTTTAAAAGTTTTCTATGTGCTGTTAATGTGACTAATTGATCCTGTGGACTAAGCTGGGGTTATTTTGACTGACAATTCATTTTTTTTATCTTTTATCCACACATATACATGTGGGTGAATTCTTGTTGCTGTAATATAATTTTTTTGTCTATGTGCTCCACTAAATGCCTGATCAAATCCACAGTTTAGATAGTTTGGGTACAGTAAAACTGAGCTGACTGATGCTGTATAATCTGCCTACATCCTTGTCATTTTCTGGCATTCTGGGTATTACTGTATATGTCTGACCAGATGAGTGAGAGTTTGTTGTTGAATTGTTCATTTTGTTGGGATTTGAGTATGACTACTATGATAAAATGCTTTTCAGTGCGTTTATCTTTGCACTGATTCATTTTTGCCCTGTGTCTAAAACAAAAGTGCCTGCATCTTTTTCTCTTAAAGGTCCGGCAGTTTTAACCCTCATTTTTTCCTGTTTTGTGCTGTAACCATTTTAATCTTGTTTGTTTATATTATTTATTATAAGAAAAAGCAATAAACCAAGTCTGAATTTATACTGTTGTTTGAATATCACATTTTGGCTTTCCATTTTGGTGGTGTTTGTGGGGCTCATCCATACCATCAGTTACCATCAGAAAGCAGAGGCTTTATTGCCCTCTGTTGGACATTTAAAGTACTGCTAAATAGTTTTATTGGTCATTGGGGCTTTGAAAATACCTGTTAAACTGATATCTTGACACATGACTCGCTAATTGTAATCCTATTCAAACACATTAGGTAATTCTCCCAATATATCAATACAGTTATTCTTGGCTCTACGATATGTCCAGTTGTCAAAATACATCCATTGTTTTGCATGTCAGTGTGTTTTGTCCCATGTAAATTTTCGATGACCTCACTGAGACTGTCATATTAAGGATGTGATGTCACCAATTAGATGATGATAGCAATGACATCAGCTGGGACAAGTTTTTAAAGTAGAGAAGCAGTCAAAAAAACAGGGTTAAATGGACCGTTCACCCAAAAATTTAAATTCTGTCAGTATTCATGTTGTTCCAAACTCCTGTAATCTTCTCTGAAACTTTCTTCAGTGAACTATTCCTTTAAGTCATAATCATTGGCCTAAATGTAAATGCCCTAATGTAAATGTTAAATGATATGAAAAGGTATATTATTATGTTATAGAAAGTGTTTTTTTTTTATTTTTATTATTATTAATTATTTGTATTTTGCAGGAACAAAACCATCAGGAAACTAAGCTACAGTTATTGATTTTTATATATAAAAAATCCAGTTCTTTTGGTAGTTCCAGTGTTGTTTAACCAAAACTATTATACTAAAATAATTTGAAGAAATCGAATATAAATATTAAATGAAAGGCAATTTTTATAATTTTACGTTAACTGAAATAAAATTTTATTAAAATAAAAAGTTAAAGTAGTAAAACTACTAAAACTGAAAGGAAGCTAAATAGAAATATAACACATGCTATGATAAAAATGACAAAAGCACAAAATAACTCAAACGTAAACTAAAAATTTGAAAAATCTGAGGCTAATTCAAAATATTAATAAAGAGTATAAAAATAATAGTGAAATAATACTGGATAATTTAAAGGGTTAGTTCACCCAAAAATGAAAATTCTGTCATTATTACTTACCCTCATGTCGTTTCACACCCGTAAGACCTTCATTAATCTTCGGAACACAAATTAAGATATTTTATTTGAAATCCGATGGCTCCGTGAGGCCTGCATAGGGAGCAATGTCAGTTCCTCTGTCAAGATCCATAAAGGTACGAAAAACATATTTAAATCGGTTCATGTGAGTACAGTGGCTCAATATTAATATTATAAAGCGACGAGAATACTTTTGGTGCGGCAAAAAAAAACAAAATAACGACTTATTTAGTGATGGCCGATTTCAAAACAGTAATGCTTCAGGAAGCTTCGGAGCACAGTGAATCTGTGTGTCGAATCTGCAGTTCGGAGCGCCAAAGTCACGTGATTTCAGCGGTTTGGCTGTTTGACCCGCGATCCGATTCATGATTCGATACACTGATTCATTTGTGCTCCGATGCTTTCTGAAGCATTGTTTTGAAATTGGTCATCACTAAATAAGTCGTTATTTTGTTTTTTTGGCGCACCAAAAGTATTCTGGTCGCTTTATAATATTAATATTGAGCCACTGTACTCACATGAACTGATTTAGATGTGTTTTTAGTAGGGGAGAGTGGGGGCGGTTGCAACACTTTTTACAATTCCTTCAGTTTCTCAGCGACTGTTTGTATTAGAAAGACAAAAAATATTTATATTAAACCCATATATGTCACCTACCTGCCCATACTGTTGCAACATGTGTACATGTGATAATATGAAAGTAATTTGTACTTAAATGGACCCTGAAAAATGTTGCAACTGTCCCCATATATGGGGACAGTTGCAACAGTACCGAGGGGCAGTTGCAACAGTCATTTAGATGTAATAAAACTCATACTTCTGCATCATTTTTCAAATCTTTTTTTTAGTTTATTTGAGACCAGAGTTCATTGAGTTAACTTTTTAAAGTAAAAAACAACCAAGTACACAACCATGTAACACCTTTGTCAAAATCCCACAAACTGATTTATGTAGGCCCAACTCAAATGTGATTTTCTGCCTAATAACATCAACTCATGCAGTTCTGACGGAAGAAGAAAACTAGAGCAAGCTGTTTGCATGTGCACAACTCACCAGCACATGATGTGGGTGTTTGCCAGTGTGTTGCTATGCATTTGCAAAGTATTTTTTGTTGTTGTTACTTACTAGTCCCTCCTTCAAAGCCAATTTGAAAATCATAAATCTGAATATCATATATCTGATCATTTGCAATGAGACAGCATAAATTCCTCAACAAGATGCATAATTTGAGGCAGTTAGAGTGAGTTAGGGGTTTGCTCTAAACACAGACACTATGCATGAGCCATATTAATAGCGATGCATGGTTTAGCAAAGAGACTAAATGAATAAATGCTAAGAAATACTAAGAAAATATGCACAACATATCCAAGCACAGACCTCTAGCTTGGCTACAATATGTGCTATTTCTCTAATATGCAGTATATATGCGCATTTTCTGATGATGAACTGTATGCCTTTAATATCTTAAAAGTTGTTCAAAGCATTTCTAAGGATATTGATTTTCTGAGATGGTGAATGGGAACATGTTTTGTGTAACATTAGCAACACAGTATTTGCTGTTTGATATCGTAGTCAAACAAATGCTAAGCATATCAATTATCGTTATGTGACCTCACTGTCCTGCCATCATTGCTTACTACAGCAGCAGCTAAGGACAGAATAGGTAGAGGGACACCCCTTTCTGTTGTCCTTTTCCTGTAAAAAAAAAAAAAGTTGTCCATACTGAAAAAAACAGAACAGAAAATGTAGGATACACTGCAGAGTTTGACTTTTAAAAAGCAATTTGCTGAAATACAAAGAGGAGATACCTGATTATTGAAATATGTTCTTTATCAAACCACTGAATTGCCTTTTATATAAATTTTTATCTAATTGTCATTATTATTGTCATGAGGAACAATTGCAACACCATGTGGGGACAGTTGCAACAATGCGTTGCAACTGTCCCACCCCCTGGCAGCCATCTTAAAACTAGTGATGCTAGCCTAACACATTAGCTTGAACACATTGTACCCAAGTCTGTTAAGAGCTAAGAAAATGCACATTCAAACTATAAAACTATAAAAAACAATACTTAAACAGTTTAGACAGTATGACAAAAAATCTAGTAGTAAAAAAAGTTACTTTTTTGCCTTGAATTTCAGTTCTCCTATAAGGAGGTTTAGCATGTAGCTGTTAACTTCCAGAAAGAAGGAGGGGCATACTGAGCATGTGCAGTAGGAATGTCATGACTCTAGCTCATTCCTAATTGGATAAATCAGCAATGTTGCAACTGCCACACGTTGCAACTGTCCCCACTCTCCCCTACGTTACCTTTATGGATCTTGACAGAGGAAGTGACATTACTCCCTCCCTATGGAGGCCTCACGGAGCCATCGGATTTTAACTAAAATATCTTAATTTGTGTTCCAAAGATTAACTAAGGTCTTACGGGTGTGAAACGACATGAGGGTAAGTAATAAATTACAGAATTTTAATTTTTGGGTGAACTAACCCTCAGTAGGAGTAAAATCTTTGCGTGGCAGGGGGAGCTGCCACTAAGACCTGCCACGGTTATGCGCGCCTGCCTCGGGACCTGCCACGGTTATGCGCGCCTGCCTCGGGACCTGCCACGGTTATGCGCGCCTGCCTCGGGACCTGCCACTGTTATATGATGCATATATGATAAATGCCGATTGATGCAGGCGTGCAAACAGTGCACAATCCTGTCCCTCTTTATCATTTTAACTTATATTTTATTTGCTCTTTTTGCCCGAGTGCGTCGCGTTTCTCTTACTAAGCGTCGCGCCTGCCTCAAGATCTCTCACTGTTTACTGCTACCAGACACTGTGATTGACACATGAAATCAAACGGATAGATAAATAAGAGCAGGATTGCAATATTTATCATCTAAACTCATATTTTATTCGCTTTTTATCCATAATGGAGCGCGTCTCGTGGCTTCTATTAGCGTCGCGCCTGCCTCAAGATCTCTCACTGTTTAGCTACCAGACACTGCGATTGACACATGAAAGCAAACGGATACATAAATAAGTGCAGGATTGCACTATTTGTCATCTTAACTCATATTTTATTTGCTCTTTTTGTCCATAATAGAGCGCGTCTCGTGGCTCCTACTAGCGTCGCGCCTGCCACAGCTTAGCGTCGCGCCTGCCTCAAGATCTCTCACTGTTTAGCTACCAGACACTCCGATTAATGCATGAAAGCAAACGGATACATAAATAAGCGCAGGATTGCAATATTTATCATCTAAACTCATATTTTATTTGCTCTTTTTGTCCATAATGGAGCGCGTCTCGTGACTATTACTAGCGTCGCGCCTGCCACAGTTTAGCGTCGCGCCTGCCTCAAGATCTCTCACTGTTTACAGCTACCAGACACTGCGATTGACACATGAAAGCAAACGGATACATAAATAAGAGCAGGATTGCACTATTTGTCATCTTAACTCATATTTTATTTGCTCTTTTTGTCCATAATAGAGCGCGTCTCGTGGCTCGCGTGGAGCGCGTATATCTGTGGCTTGCCATATAAGTGGCAGGTCCCGAGGCAGGCGCATATAACGGTGGCAGGTCCCGAGGCAGGCGCGCATAACCGTGGCAGGTCCAGTGGCAGCTCCCCCTGCCACGCAAAGATTTTACTCCCTCTCCTAACCCTTTAAGCACTTTCTGCATAACAGTTACTAAAACCAAGTCAATCAACAGATTTATGTTACATCAAAAAAAATGTTTTATTGGGATACAGGCAAAAAGTACCAGCAACATTTCTCTTGTTTACTCATCATCTGCAGACAAGTCTTTTCAAGTTTCTTCAAATTGTATAGCGCTGACCTAGCGTTTTGTTGTTGTCATTGAAATTGAAAGGATAACTAAACCATTAGTCAGAACTGTCCAACTTAAAAGGCTTTGTTCATGAAGAAAACCATAAAATCACCCTCTTTGAGTTTCTCAGTTCCATTTAACCACAATAACAACCCAGCCCTAGTTGTCAGGCCTCATCCCTCGTAAAGACACTGAAACAGCCTAACAGTCTGGTCAGTCAAATAATTTAGAGTCAGTATTTAGACTAATTATTTTTATTTTTTAATCTTTTTTTTTTGTTGTTGCATGCAGCATCATAAAAATATAGATAGACCTATCACTAACATCTCAGACATGTAGTTGGTGTGCGAACAAGCTCTGCAAGACACATTATAGGCCTGTAAAATTCCTGGACTCACTCTCATCCATGAACGCTGCAGTCCATGTGTTACCACAAAAATGTTTATCAAGCTTAATTCAAGTGCCTGTAAATTATGGCAGGAAGCTGAAGCTCAGTCAGCACCACAAGTAAATGACTCTGTTTGCTGCATGGTTTAATTATGGGTTCAATTAATTTGCTATAGCTATTTGGATCTTGGGGTCTGTTTGCCATCAGATTCATAAATGTGATAGTTTTCCATAACAATGGAAATACAGTAAGAAGCCCAGATACACATTCTTACTGTGTTTGTGCTGGTTTGTGGTAAATAGGAATTAGTTTATTTGTCTTTCTGTGGGTTGTATACACATTTAACTAGTGACACTTTAAGGATTGAGTCAGATGTCTCCTTTGACACCTTTTTCAATATAGTTTAGCTTAAGGTTTCAGGAGATTGCAATGTTGAAAAGCTAATTCCAGAACTCCATTAAACACTTTTCCTGCTTTCTTTTAGCTACTCCACACACTTTCTGTAAAAGTATTCCTGTTTGTTCCATTTCTTTTTTTAATTTCAGCTGGCGAGAATTGGTAATATGCAAGCAATAATAACAGTATTAACATTACTGTTCTATAATAATAATAATAATAATAGTTAGGCTATGTGCATTGAAACTGTTACAACCCTCCTTGACCTCCCGAGTGTATGTTATTGTTTAAAAAAAAAAGGCTAAATTTGTTTAAAACATTTAGCATGTTAATTATTCTTTCCCACGTTGTTAAAACTGATAGTATTAGACATCACTGTAGTCAAAACGAGAAACACATTACAGAAACAAATCCTGAAAATTCTTTGAATTATCCCATTACAATTACATTTTTTCATCGAAAATGTTAACGTGCAGTGAGTAGGGTTTCAAAGCATCAGAAACTGCTTTGCTCTGATTCCACATCAGTCTGAGAGAGTTTTCCCACATCCAGACCAATCGCAGCGCTTGTTGTCATTGTGGTGAAGTGTGCGTGTGGAATCCGGGGCTCTTTTATAAACGCTGCGCCAGCAGAAACTCAAGAGACGCGCATTGTGCTCGCTCCCGCAGCGCACCAAATTTACACAGCTCGGTCCAAAGATTATTCCCGCTAGGAGGCAGCTGGGTTGGTTTTAGCAGACATTTAAAGCCGCATAATTCTCAATTTACATTCCTTATTTATTTAACGTTGATCAATATGATTTGGGTAACTCTGTTCTGCATCTGTGTCTTTGTAACATCGTTGCAAGCCGATGCGCGCCTCAGTAAACGCTATGTGATCGGCGGATGTCCGAGTCAATGTGATAAGTCCATGTGTCCGACAATGCCGAAGGACTGTCCAACAGGGCAGGTGATGGATCACTGTAACTGCTGTCTGGTGTGCGCATCCGGAGAAGGAGAGGCGTGCGGCGGGGTGGGTAAGCTTGGGGACCCGGTGTGTGGAGAGAGTTTGGAGTGCTCCGTTACCGGAGGAGTGGGCCACTCCGCTACCGTTAGGAGGAGAGGGAAACACGGCATCTGCGTGTGTAAAAGCAGCGACCCTGTGTGCGGCAGTGATGGGGTGTCCTATCGGAACATCTGCGAACTGAAGCGGGTCAGTAACCGAGCGCAGAGCCTGCAGCAGCCGCCGGTGCTCTTCATACAGCGGGGAGGGTGTGAGACATGTGAGTACCTCACCAAAACAAACTGCACAGTTTACATGTTCATTTAAACATATTTAAACATAATTTTAATTAACAATGTGCACTTTAATATGTAATTTCACATGACAGAAAGATGGATTGATTGATAGATGAGAGAAAGAATGATGGATTGATTGCATGGAGGAGAAAGTCCAGATGTTGGCAGCATATGCTGGTCTTTGCTGGATGGTATATTCATCATCATCTGCAAAACTATGCACCCCATTTTTATGATCTAAATATGTTCCTTTGTAACCCCTATTGGTTGGGGATGTTGCTTTCTTATCATGCAATTAAATGGCAGACAGACTCATTTTAGTCATATATTCTATAATCAAAAAAGGAGGACAATGTCTTGTTTCTATTAGTACGTAGACAAATTGGATAAACTTAAAAATCTCAACCAGTAACAGAAATGATAAGTGTTTGAGTCATGCTTGGGTTTATGCCTGTATCATCATGTTTGGGATGAACTTGGGGCCATTCCGGCTACATTATTAAAAGACTATGAGTTCTTCAAACTGAGTGTAAATTGATCAATGATAGAAAGGTTCAACTTCAGCCATGCTTCTTGTGTGTTGCTTAAAGGGATAGTTCACCCAAAAATGAAAATTCTGTCTTCATTTACTCAGCCTCAAGTTATTCCAAACCTGTATGAATGTATTTCTTCTGCTGAACACAAATAAAAACAAACAGTTGATGGGCCCCAATGACTTCCATCTATTTTCCCCATACTATGGAAGTCAATGGGGCCCATCAACTGTTTGGTTACCCGTATTCTTCAAAATATCTTTATTTGTAATCAGCAGAAGAAAGACATTCATACAGGTTTGGAACAATTCGAGGCTGAGTAAATGATGACAGAATTTTCATTTTTGGGTGAACCATCTTTAAGTCTCTGCACTCAGTTGCAATTAGTTATTTTAATGCATTTTGACCCTCATGTGTTTCAAGTTTGGTCATAGCATCAAGTCTGGTCATAGCACTTACTCATAGGATACACAAACACAGTCTGACCTATTAAGTCCATTATGAATGGAGAAAAACCAGAGCAGCTTGTGCTCTTTTAGTATGTGTGTGTGTGTGTGTGTGTGTGTGTGTGTGTGCCCTCAGAATATACAGTTTCACCTCTTAAAATGAAGCCTCTCACATCTTACTTTCTGTGTTTGTACATATTTGTGTTAGATAGAAGGTTTTTAGAGATGAATTTGAGCAGGCTGTAAGGGATCTACTTTTATGAGATAGTTTTAAAAATGATAAAGGTCCTATTTTTTAGTTGAAATGTGGTCTCTCTTTATCTTGCTCCTAATTGTTTCTTCATTACTCTTACTGAAAGAGCCTCAATGTATTCATTTTTGGCACACATTGAAACTTAAATTGTGGCTGAAAGTGGATAGTTGTCTTGGTCTTTTGTTGGATTTGTTATAGTGAATCCTCATCCACTTGTTGGCTCACAAACACTTGTGTTTTTAGAAGCTAAAATATTAAGGATATGTCTGGCATAACTGTTGACATCCGTCTTGTCTCTGCATATTGGCCTAATAAAGGCTCTAAGCAAAGTGCCAAGCTGTGAGAGGTCTGTGGCTTCCAAGTCCTGGCCTCACCTAAAGAAAACACACTGCTGCAGAGCTCATGATGTCATTTTCATCTGGATCTGAAGCTGCCTGCATCTCTGCACACTTCTCCTTCGCTGGCTGTAGATTTAGGTCATATTGTGAGCCTTATGCATTCAGCAGGAAACATATTTTTACTGAAGCAAAAAGAAAATAATCCAGACACCCTCCTACAAGACTAGATGTTTTAGCCAGTTTTGGGTTTTTAATAATTGGGACTGAAGGAAATGGCCTGCACACTGTTAACCCAAGGAGGGGAATGGAACTTACACCACTGTTCTGATATCATTTGAAATGCTCTGCAGAGACAACTCGACTCATGAACACTGCAGTACTTTAATAATCATAAAAATACATAGCACACATAAATATTGGGTAAAATAATACATTTTAATTACACTCAGCAATTTCTACTGTGAATTGAATAGAAGGTTAAAGGGTTAGTTCACTCAAAAATGATAATTCTGTCATTAATTACTCACGCTCATGTCTTTCCAAACCTTTAAGACCTTCGTTCATCTTTGGAACACAAATTAAGATATTTTTGATGAAATCTGAGATGTTTATGACTCCTCCATAGACAGCAATATAATCACCACTTTCAAGGTTCAGAAAGGTACTAAAGACATTGTTAAACAGTCGACGTGACTGCAATGGTTCAACTTTAATTTTATGAAGTTACCAGAATTTTTGTGCGCAAAAACAAAAATAACAACTTTATTCAACAATATCTTCTTTTCTGTGTTATTCTCATACCTTGTTTACATCCAGCGCTTCCAGGTTCTCTGTCAGAACGCTGACTCATTATTGGCCTCGCATACGTCGCGTGATCAGCTTTGGCCAATACTGAGCCGGCGTTCGGACGTAAACACAGAAGCCTTCACTCTGCTTACTGCGGCAACTGCGTAAGAATAATGACAGGGAAGAGAAAAGATTGCTGAATAAAGTCATTATTTTTGTTTGGTTTTCGCACACAAAAAAGTACTCCTGTCGCTTTATAAAATTAAGGTTGAACCACTGCAGTCACGTGGACTGTTTTAACGATGTCTTTAGTAGCTTTCTGGACCCTGAAAGTGTGGATTATATGGAGATACCTCTCTCAGATTTCATCAAAAATATCTTCATTTGTGTTCCGAAGATGAACGAAGGTCTTACAGGTGTGGAGCGACATGAGGGTGAGTAATTAATGACAGAATTTTGGGTGAACTAACCCTTTAAATTGACATTTCTCATGCTTTTTTTCTTTGTCAGCAATCTTGGGTTTGTTTTTCCACTGAGCTTTTTGCAATGCATTTTGTGATTGCCCTCACTGCGAAGGATCTATGCTGTTTTAGAAAAATTAGGCATATTAAAACAGCATATAATTATGTTTTGTAGGCAGATCACTAAGTTTTGGAACATTTTTTTAAATAGAAGGAGTCAGAAAAAGGAGCCATGTGTTTGTAAATGTGTATTTGTGAGTGGTTTATATTGGATCTTTGGGATCGGTTGTAATCCTGAAATCTCTATAAGGGCCCAGAGCTGGAAAGAGTAGTGGGCAGTGTGTGTTTAAGCTTACGTCAGTGTTCTCTGTTCTTCTTTTGCATGGTTTTCATTAAGTATTTAAGTATTTCAGGCTTCTTTCCCAGTGTTTTGTATTTTGTGTCTTGTGCATTTGTTCTGCTGGCACTTTTTTTCATGTGTCTTTTGTCTTTGTTCTTGTTCATGTCAGTTTATTTGTGTGTATGAAGAATCAAGAATCACAGTTCTTCATTGCAGTGTAATGTATAACCAGAGCATTGGATTTCTCTCAGGATACAGACACTCAGCATATCTGTGTTTTTGTCTCAGGCTTTAAATGGCTCTCTGAGGTATGTCTGTGCAGGTTTATGTGCTTTTATCTGATTTATATGTTGTGTGTGTTTGTTCAGTGGATTTCATATCGGCGCTCCGAGGTTTGTCCTGTCCAGACTTCTGTAGATTTGTTCAGTAGCCTTACAAATGCTGATGAGGCACATATTTCTCCAGTCTCTGGCTTCTCTTTCTCTTTCTCTTTCTCTTTCTCTTTCTCTTTCTCTTTCTCTTTCTCTTTCTCTTTCAAATCGCATTTCACTGCAAATTCAAATAAAAATATAGCTGCAAACAGCAATTAATGGGGTCTAAGTCACCAGTCACCGCATTTTTTTTCACGCGACCACAGAATGAGCTCTTACATAGGTGTGCTGAGTTTGGTGAAAATCTCATTCTATTCATGAGTTATGCAGTTTATTAAAAGTGGATCCACCCATTTCGAAAGACCGTGAATCAGAATTTAATTTTTTTTATTGATAATTATTGACATTGAGACTCTGGAGAATCTCTGCACTGGTCTGGTTTGGCAAAAAATCTAGGAGTACACAAAAGTACCCGAAAATTTCAATGAGTGAACCCGAGGCATACATCTTGTCCGCTCTGAGCCAAAGAGGATTCCAACGAAATAAGACACTTGAGCCTATGCCTAGTTGTTCGGGAGTCATGAGCGATTTCGCACTTTTAACCACTATTGCGCCCCCGTCAGGCCTATCGGGGCAAGCCTTGGTGACGTTGTAGACTTTGTGAGCACTACCAGCCCTCAAAGTTTTAAGTCTCTATGAACTTACAGTTTGGTCTGCCCGATCACTTTTAGGGGAGAATGCCGATGGAAAATTTAAAAATTACTTGAAGCCCTAAAAATAATATATTTTTTCATAAAGTTTTGTTTTGACGGCTACTTTACTTTATCATGACAATCATGTTATTTTTGTCTTATAGTAGTGGAAATTGACTTAATTTACATCAAATTATTAAAAAAAAAACTTTTTACTATTGTTCATTGACTGATTTTTTATGCTTTTTAAATTCCACCATCACTTGTCTCCACCAGTCTCACCAGGTTTATGTTTATCCATTCCAACATCTATTTTTGAACTCTTTCTCTCACATCATGCTGCTAATGCAAAGTAAAGAATCACAGTCTCTCAAATCCTTTACTATTGACCTTTCTCCAAAACTCTGAACTGCAGTGATGGTGTGCATGTCGAGTTAAAAGATTTCATCCTTTATTTGCCTCTTTGTTCCACTAATGTGTATTGTATAAAGTCTGAGTAAGGTTTTGTTCTTTGTATATATGTATGTGCGCTCTGTTTGTGCAGAATCGGCCTTTGTTTAACTCTCTTCAATTAGCATGTTATAAAAAGCATGTTTGTTTATCAGTGCAGTCAAGTGCTTGAACTCTTTTTACTTATACTAACACACACAAAAAGGTCTACACTTGTATTTTCAGTCTAGTAATTAGCATATCTATAAGTACAAGAATAGACAGGCACGTAAGTGTGAATGAATTCTGTTATGAACAAAAACGGACTCATTATTAATGTTTCATGATTCGTCATATTGAATTATGTCTCTTTTTCTCACTGCCCTGGAGCTTAGAGCTTCTCCTTTTCTTTAAAATCATGCCATATCCTGCAAATAAATTTTCTCCAGCCCTCTTTCTCCTACAGCCACCTCTCCTTTAGTCTCTGTGCCTCTGTAGTGTAATATAGGGCAGTAGGACTTTCCCACAATAAGGACTCGTTTCCTTCTCTCTGCTCACCTACATAGGCCTCGACTGAACTCAAATAAACACACTTCTCGAGACTGAAACCTTCACAAACCCCACAGAGAGGCCTCAGACGGAGCTTACACATCTGTAACTGGACACCATAACTAAAACTCAGAGCCACAGGCATGACCTGTTCATGTTCGCAATGTTTCAATCCCTCACCGGTTCTATTGACTTTTGTTATCACTGTGCTAGCCAGGAAGGGAGCTCTCCCTGAACAGAGCAGAAATAATAGAATAGAATAGAATAGAATAGAATAGAATAGAATAGAATAGAATAGAATAGAATAGAATAGAATCATTTACCCTTCCTTCATCCACATAGGTCTATACTTACTGTTCAAAAGTTTGGGTTGGTATGATTTTTTTTTTTTTTATGTTTTAGAAAGTAGTCTCTTATGGTCACCAAATATTAATATTGTTAAATATTATTACAATTTAAAATAACTTTCTATTTGAATATATTTAAAAATGTAATTTTCAGCATCATTACTCCAGTCTTCAGTGTCACATGATCATTCAGAAATCATTCTAATATACTTATTTTCTGCTCAAGAAGCATTTATTATTGTAATCAACTTTGAAAACATATTAATATTTTTTTATGAAAACAGTGATGCATGTTTTTATTCATGAACAGAAAAGTACATAATTTATTTAAAATAGAAATCTTTTGTAACATAAATTATTTAACTTTTAATGAACTTAATAAATAAAAGTTTTTTTTTTTTTTTTAATCTTACTGACCACACTTTTGAACATTCTTATGTTCAATCCATTGTGAACAAAAAATATTTGTTATAGTGTCTTGAGTTCACATGAGTTAACATGTTAGCAAATATTATTAAAATGTCCTAGCATGGTTTATTGAATTCAAAGTCTTTGAACATCTGGATTGAAGATTTATAGTCAAATTCAGATAAAGCTATTGTAACATGCTCAATATATTTTAAAATCAAACTTTTCACTGAACACTCTTAGATAGCATTTAATCTTCATTCAAATGCCTTGCTATTTCTTTTGATGTAATGTAATATGAACAAAAAGTGGTGCTCATGTTGATGGTGCAACCTGCTTTCTACAGTCTGTACTGTATGTCTCCACCCCCAGTGAGAGACACCCAGGATCTCTAGGACAAATGTAAGTTCATTCACTGGCAGTGGTTCAGTAAAAACACAAAGGCCTAAACGTAGACTTTGATGTATTTAGGTCAGAGCCTAGCATATTCTTGCAGGTTTAGTTTGTAAAAATGTAACTTTAGGTTTTACTAAAGAAATTAGCCAGGCTGTGAGTTACAATGTTTCTACCACAGGTAAGGTAATGTGCCTTTTTTAATATTGAAAAGAAAAAATATATATAAATAATTTTATTATTGACAAAAATAAGGACAAACAATTGTTCTGCCATGTTATATAGTTGATTAGTCTAATTGCAGTATGTTTATGTTTGCATTCAAAACATATATTCAAAACATGCCTACCTTTTTTTTTAAAGGTGTCCTAGAACCAGTTTTTACAAGATGTAATATCAGTCTAAGGTGTCCCCTGAATGTGTCTGTGAAGTTTCAGCTCAAAATACCCAAAATACCAGCCCAAATATTTTTTAACTGCCTATTTTGGGGCATCATTAACTATGCACCGATTTAGGCTGTGGCCCCTTTAAATATCATGATATCATGGATCATGTCAGTTATTATCGCTCCATCTGCCATTTTTCGCTATTGTTCTTGCTTGCTTACCTAGTCTGATGATTCAGCTGTGCACAGATCCAGACGTTAATACTGGCTGCCCTTGTGTAATGCCTTGAACATGAGCTGGCATATGCAAATATTGGGGTCATACATATTAATGATCCCGACTGTTACTGTTATAACAGAGACACCGGAGGCAGGAATAAAAGCAGTTAAGATGTTTATTGAGCAAACAGCAGAGCAAAACGGGTGGTGAATGAAGTGGTGGAAGATCTCAGAGGTGGAATGAGAGATAATACTGTCCTTGTTGTTGTTGCAGATGACTGAAGAGGGAGACGCTGGAGAAGGCAGATGGAAACACTCACACACACTGGTAGGTAGGCACACGAGGAGACTGGAGACAATGGAGACGAAGGAGATGATGAGGCTGGGTAAGTATCGCCTTGGGAGTCCTTGAGGTAAGTTTACAACTGGTGTAACACAAACGAGACCGGACAGTGAGTGTGTGTGAGTGTGGGGTTTAAGTGCTGGTGTTGATGACTGATGTGATGAGCTTCAGGTGGCGGTGATTAGTACGCTGGTGATTGGGTGCGCGGGTACTGAAGTGAGGTGGAACCTGACGTGTCTGTGACAGTACCCCCCCTCCCACGGCCCGCTCCTGAGGGCCGAGGACCCCGACGTCGTGGTGGTCGTCCTCGAGGTCGTGGGGCAGGCCTGTCTGGGTGGTTGGTGTGGAAAGCCTGTAACAGAGCAGGATCAAGGATATCATTCTTGGGGACCCATGAGCGTTCTTCGGACGTAGCCTTCCCAGTCCACCAGGTATTCCAAGAGACCACCACGGCGCCGGGAGTCCAGGATCTCTCGTACCACGTAAGCAGTTCCATCGTCCAGGATGAGTGGAAGGGGGGGCTCGACGGCTGCCACGTCAGGTTCTGTGGAGGGAAGAACAGAAGGGTGGTGAGGTTTTAATAGTGACACGTGGAAGGTGGGATGAATTCTTTTGTACTGTGCAGGGAGTTGTAACCGGTAGGTGACGGGGTTGATCTGTCGCAGGATGGTGAATGGGCCAATGAAGCGGGGACTCAGCTTCTTGCAGGGCAGGCGCATCCTGATGTCCCTGGTGGACAGCCAGACCTTCTGCCCCGGTTGGTAGGTTGGAGCGTGGGAGCGCCGAAGGTCGGCTGTCATCTTGCGCCTGCGCAGGGCTCTCTGCAACTGGTGGTGAGCTGAGTCCCATACCCTCTCGCTCTCCCGAAACCAGTAGTCGACGGCAGGAACGTTGGAGGGTTCCCCGTTCCAGGGGAACAGTGGGGGTTGGAAACCGAGTACGCATTGGAAAGGTGTTAATCCAGTGGTGGCTTGACGGAGGGAGTTCTGGGCGTACTCGGCCCAACCCAGGTACTGGTTCCAGGAGTTCTGGTGGCCGTGACAGAAGGTACGCAGGAAGCGGCCGATCTCCTGGATCTTCCGTTCCGTCTGCCCGTTCGACTGAGGGTGGTATCCAGACGATAGGCTGACGGTCACACCCAGGAGCGAGAAGAAAGCCTTCCAGACTCGGGAGATAAATTGAGGTCCTCTATCAGAGACAATGTCCTCGGGGATTCCATAATGACGGAAGACATGGTTGAACATTAACTCGGCTGTGGTCATGGCTGTGGGTAGACCCTCCAGGGGAATGAGGCGGCAGGCCTTGGAGAAACGGTCTACGACGACTAGAATGCATGTGTTACCCTCAGACTCTGGGAGGTCGGTGACGAAGTCGACCCCCAGGTGTGACCAGGGCCTCTCAGGAACGGGCAGAGGATGGAGCTTGCCGGTGGGAAGATGGCGTGGGCTCTTGGAGATGGCGCACTCCCTGCAGCCCTGCACGTACCTTCTGACGTCGTTGGCCATGTTTGGCCACCAGAAGCGCTGTTTGAGCAGCGAGAGGGTCTCATTGACCCCCGGGTGACCAGTGCCAAGTGAAGAGTGAACGGAGTGCAGGAGTGGAGTGCGTCGTGTCCGGGTGATGTAACGCAAGCCCTGGGGGCAACCCGGCGGAGTTCGTGAGGAGGCATTGGAGGAGGGGAGTGTCTCTTCTGACCACTCGCGATGGGGCTCATAAATATGGATTCGGGCAGGATGGTGTCGGGGTTTTCGTTCTTTTCCTCGGGTGCATGGAGACGTGAGAGAGCGTCAGCTTTGAGATTTTTGGAGCCTGGACGGTAGGATATTGTAAAGTTGAATCTTTGAAAAGAACATCGCCCATCTGGCTTGGCGAGGGTTGAGTCGTTTGGCAGCCTTTAGGTACTCGAGGTTTTTGTGGTCAGTGAGTACCTGGAACGGATGGTTAGCTCCCTCCAACCAATGCCTCCACTCTTCAAGGGCGAGCTTGACAGCCAGGAGTTCCCGGTCCCCGATGTCGTAATTGACCTCCGCCGCTGAGCTTGCGGGAGAAGAAGGCACATGGATGGAGCCTACTTGGATTCCCCTGCTGCTGTGATAGGACCGCTCCCACTCCGGTGGTGGAGGCGTCCACCTCAACGACGAATGGCAGGTCTGGATTGGGGTGGACGAGGAGGGGAGCGGTGGTGAAGGCTTTCTTGAGGTGTTCAAAAGCTTCGTTGGCAGGTTGGGACCAGGACAGAGACTTGGGCTGATGACGGAGTAGGTTGGTGAGTGGACTGACGATGGTGCTGTAGTTCTTGATGAAACGGCGGTAAAAGTTGGAGAAACCTAGGAAGCGTTGGAGTTCTTTTATGGTACTTGGGGTTGGCCAGTTCTGGATGGCGGACACCTTCCCCTCGTCCATCCGGATGCCACTGTGATCTATCACGTATCCCAGGAAGTGGACAGAGGGCTGATGGAATGAGCACTTCTCTGCTTTCAGGAATAGATGGAACTGCCGTAAGCGTTGGAGGACCTCCGCAACGTGGTGGCGATGTTCGGCCAGGCTCCGGGAGTAAATAAGGATGTCATCTATATACACTAGGACGGACTTGTGGAGAAACTCCCGGAGCACCTCATGGATGAAGTCCTGGAATACGGAGGGGGCGTTGACCAGGCCATACGGCATAACGAGGTACTCGTAGTGGCCGGTGGGCGTGACGAAGGCGGTCTTCCACTCGTCCCCCTCGCGTATCCGGATGAGGTTATACGCGCTGCGGAGGTCCAGCTTCGTGAACACAGTGGCACCACGGAGGTGTTCCAGGGCCGCTGGGACGAGGGGAAGTGGGTACCTGAACTTGACGGTTATCTTGTTTAAGGAGCGGTAATCGATGCAGGGCCGCAAGCCTCCGTCCTTCTTGGCCACAAAGAAGAAGCTTGAAGCAGCAGGGGAAGTAGACGGGCGGATGTATCCTTGGTTTAGGGCCTCCTTTGATATATTCCTCCATGGCCTTCTCCTCCGGTACTGACAGGGGGTATATGCGTCCCCTAGGCACTGGTTCACCCGGCAACAGATCGATGGCGCAGTCCCATGGCCGGTGTGGAGGAAGCTTGGAGGCGCGTTGCGGGCAGAAGACGTCACTGAAGTGGGCATAATCGGGTGGAATGTCGACGGAGCGCTTATCCACAGGACTTTCGATGGAGGTTGCGTTAATGGAGATGTCTTTGGAGAGAGGAGATCTTGGAGTAGGAAGGTCTGGGAAGCAGCTGTAGAAGCAGTGGTCGCCCCACTTCAGGACGTCGCCCGTGCGCCAGGAGATGGTGGGGTTGTGTTGTTCCAACCATGGACGCCCTAGAACCACGTCAGCGGTGGATTCCTCCAGAACCAGCAGATGGATGTTCTCAGTGTGGAAGATACCCACTTGCAGCTGAAGTGGTCCAGTCATCCGTCGGATCATTCTTCGGCTCAGGGGTTTGCCCGTGATGGAGTGGACCTTGTAAACCTTCGGAGAAGGCGAGGTCTTGAGCCCGAGGTGTCGACAGAGGGCGCCGGAGATGAAATTTCCTGCTGACCCTGAATCGAGGAGCGCCACCACTGAAATAGAAGCATTAGCAGCAGTAAGGTTTACTACAGTAGTGAGTGGTTTCATTTTTTGGATTGAGGGAATGATGGCACTCACCACGGGTCGAGGAGGACGAATTGGGCATGTGGAGATTACATGCCCAGGGGAAGCACAATATAGACATAGATTCAGGGTCAGCCGTCTCTGTCTTTCTGTAGAAGATAAGCGGGAGTTATCCACTTGCATTGGTTCACTTGCTGGTTCTGGGGAGCTGACGGGTTCGAACCGACGGAGGAGTGTGGTGGTTGGTGGCTGGCTCTGGTGCTCTAGGAGGCACGACTGCATACGAGAACCCACGCGGATGGCGAGTTGGATGAAGCGTTCGAGTCCTAGGGAGTCCTCGTATGCAGCGAGAGGCAACCGCACGTTGGGCTCCAGCCCTTGTCGAAAGGTGGTGATGAGGGCTTGTTCGTTCCAACCACTGGTTGCGGCTAGCGTTCGAAACTGCAAGGCATAATCATTAACACTCTTATTTCCTTGTTTAAGGTTGTACAATTTCTCACCAGTAGACGAGTCGGTCAGGGGTTTTCCGAAGACTTCTCTGAAGTGAGAGACGAATGCAGGGTATGATTTAACGACAGAGCTTCTTTGAGTCCAGAGAGAATCCGCCCATAGAAGGGCCTTACCTTGCAGTTGTGATATTATAAACGCTATTTTAGCCGTGTCGGTGGGGTAGAGGTGCGGTTGCATCTCCAGAACCAACTCACACTGCAGAAGGAATCCGCTGCATTCCTCCGCCGATCCAGAGTAGGGCGCCGGTTTGGCCATGGGACTGGCGGTGAAGACTGGAGAAGCAGCCGTGGCGGTGGATGCGGAAGCGGCAGCAGCGGTGGGTGCTGGTGATGGTGATGGTGGTTGTGAGGTGAGTGCTCGACGTAAAACGTCCACGAGCTCCTGAAAGGGGTCCTGATGGCTCATGCTGATGCTTAGCTGTTATGGTCCGGTCTTCTGTTATAACAGAGACACCGGAGGCAGGAATAAAAGCAGTTAAGATGTTTATTGAGCAAACAGCAGAGCAAAACGGGTGGTGAATGAAGTGGTGGAAGATCTCAGAGGTGGAATGAGAGATAATACTGTCCTTGTTGTTGTTGCAGATGACTGAAGAGGGAGACGCTGGAGAAGGCAGATGGAAACACTCACACACACTGGTAGGTAGGCACACGAGGAGACTGGAGACAATGGAGACGAAGGAGATGATGAGGCTGGGTAAGTATCGCCTTGGGAGTCCTTGAGGTAAGTTTACAACTGGTGTAACACAAACGAGACCGGACAGTGAGTGTGTGTGAGTGTGGGGTTTAAGTGCTGGTGTTGATGACTGATGTGATGAGCTTCAGGTGGCGGTGATTAGTACGCTGGTGATTGGGTGCGCGGGTACTGAAGTGAGGTGGAACCTGACGTGTCTGTGACAGTTACGTAACAGTCGGTGTTATGTTGAGATTAGTTTTTCGGAGGTCTTTTAAACAAATGAGATTTACACAAGAAGGAGGAAACAATGGTGTTTGAGACTCACTGTATGTCATTTCCATGTACTGAACTCTTGTTATTTAACTATGCCAAGGTAAATTACATTTTTCATTCGAGGGCACCTTTAACTTTTTTAATAGGGATGGAAGATTGCCATAGTCTGTTCCTGCTTACTGTGGCACATTTCTAAGTGAAACGGCTTCGCAAACAAGAACAAATGTAGGATTTTATTTATCGAATTAATTGGATCGTTGGATCCAATTATGGTTTGCTATTGGTTTGCTATAGCTATTTTGATTAAGGGTATTGAGGGCAAATGAACTGAAATAAAAAAGGTGTGCATGGATAAATCATTTGTAGTAAATACCTCAGTATTCCATAAAAATGAGATTTGTCCATTTGATTTAATGGAATTTAGAGTTGGAACTCTCCATTTTATAATAAGGTGTTTTACATTATTGGATTACTTATTCATCATTTTAGATTGGCAGTGCGAAAGCAGCTTCATGTGAAAGGTATACTTTGTTCTTCCTGACCATGATCTTTTTTTATTTTGTTTTATTTTGTTTTGAGCTTTTCTCAAAACATGTGATTTTAAATTGAATGCTGTCCCTTGTTTAATGTTGGTGTGGAGCTGGTCAGTCTCACCACAATGGATATTCTGCCGTCATAAAATAAACTTTTGTTTCCTTTTCCTCTTGGTCTGAAGACGATGGTTAATTGTGATGGTTGGAATTTTGTGCTCAGTACTGTGTTTTCTAACGTTTCATTGGATGAAAAGTCAGCAGAAAAGCACAAAAGCATGCAGGTGCGAATGTCAACAATGATTTTGGTTCTGTCAGGGTTGGTAATGTGATTAACTGTCAGATGTTACAGTCTTACAACACTGTGAGCAAAGGTTATGGAGTCTTAAACCATAAATGCATCAACAGTAGCACTGGTTAAATCATTCTGAAGGTTATAGAGGAAGTGTGGCCAGAATACACACTAATAATTCATAAAATGTCCAGAAAGGTTTTGTTCTGTCAGAGATAAGAGGTTATGGATTTGTTTAAATATTTGTGATCCTCTTGGGTTTCAGTACCTGAGCTTGGGCCAAGATGAGACAAGCATGTCTGATTCTATTGTCTCTGCCAGTGCGTTTGACCTAATCACAGGTCTGTCTTTCAAAGAGGAAAAAAAAACCAAATGCCTTTCCACTGCATGGCTAAAGGGAGGATTTGTTTAGAATTCTTTGGCCTTTAACTTCCCAGAGTAAATCTCCAGTTCAGTCAGACTGATGTACACTAAATGTAAGATGAATTTAGACAGTTAATGACTGAAGAGTTTATTTGCATTCCTGTACATACAGTTGTCCTTTTATAGCACATTTTAGGAGATTCATTCTCACGGTCAAACTTGAGCTCTTTCTAATACTGTTTACCCAAAAGCAATACAGCAGAAATGACCTGAGCAACCTGTTTCTGCTTGTCCTGTTTCACAACAGCCCTGGAAATCAATCTCCCAAACTCTAAGCCATTTTTAACCACTACATCACCAGTATTCAAAGACAGATGTGCATATTCACATATTTATTTATTTATAATAATAAATATAAACAATAAATAAATAAAATATCGGTAAGATTTTTTAATGTTTTCGAAAAAATATTCTTATCCTCACCAAGGCTGCATTTATTTGATAAAAAAAACAGTAATATTGTGAAATATTATTGCAATTTAAAATAACTGTTTTCTATTTGAATATATTTTAAAATGTAATTTATTCCTGTGATGGCAAAGCTGAATTTTCAGTAGCCATTACTCCAGTCTTCACTCTAAAAATAAATGGTGCTATATAGTACTGAAAGTGGTTCTTTGGCTCGTAATCATAGAGGAACCACTTTAAGTGCCATATAGCACCAAATCTTGGTGCTTCAGTGGTTCTTCAGCGGTTCTTCACTGGTTCTTTGGGATGACTGAGGTGCTATATAGCACCGCTACCATATACAGAATCTTAAGCCCCTGTATGGTTCTTCAGTGGTTCTTTGGGGTGATTAAGGTGCTATATAGCACCACTGCTGTACAAAGAACCTGTTAAGCCCCTTTAAAGGTTCTTTACGAGCCAAAGAACCACTTTTGGTGCTGTTTAGCACCATTTTTGTTGAAGAAATAAAATGTGATATGGCGCCTCTTATGGGTTCTACATAGCACCATTTAACAAAAGTGCTGTAGAGCACCTTTAAAGATATGGTGCTACATAGCACCAAAAGTGGTTCCCCTATGATTACAAGCTAAGAACCACTTATAGTTTGTCTGGCTATCAACAGACCAAGCTCAATTTAAAATTGAACATTGGTCTGGGGAGTCTGTATGTATTCTCTACTGCACAAGAGGTGTGATCAACGAGCATTAAGCACGCAATTGGATAGTCCTTCAACCAATCAGATCGACGATCTGGGTGACGTACTTTGCAGAGCGACGTGAAAACTCCAGACAGGTTTAGTTTAAGCATTGATCAGCGGTTTGCAGAAGTAGCAATGGCATCGAGCGATTTTTGCAGGTTGTGCAAAAAAAAAACATGAAAGTGAGTGGTATTTACACCCACTTGAGTGATTTGTTTGCTAAACTAAAGAATTCATTCAGCATCGTCGAGAGGTTAAAAAGAATTGGACTGACGGTCGTGCTTGCCGTCGCTTCTCTATCGTCATCGTGTTATACACGCCAATAGCGAGCAAGGTGGATAAGCCAGTCTGTGATTGGTTCCCGCAAAAGTGTAACAGAAGCAGTAGAAATGTACGTACGGGTTTCCAGACTGAGTTGCTGGGTGAAATCAAATCGCCGGCAGATCAGGCTGGGTTTACCCAGTCTATCTTATAGTACTATATAGCACTTTTCTTTAGAGTCAGTGTCACATGATTCTTCAGAAATTATTCGAATATACTGATTTTAGTGCTCAAGAAACACTTATTATTATCAATGTTGAAAATAGTTTCTTGAGCAGCAAATCAGAAGCCTTTCTGATTTGCTTTGCCATAACAGAAATAAATGACATTTTAAATGTAAAAATATTAAAATAGAAAATAGTAGTAATAGTAATATTATAATGAATAATAATATAATAGTAATGAATTATGTAATTATGTAATAATTTAACAAATAAACACAGCCTTGTTGAGCGTAACAGACTTATTTCAAAAACATTTAAAAAATCTTACAGACTCCAAACTTATGAATGGTGGTGTTTTTATACATACATATATATATATATTTATTCACACCAGGAAGCTAAAAATCAAGGGTTTGGTTGTTTAATGGACGAGGAAAATGATGCAGAACGTTTTCTTTCCGCAAAACTGAGAAGTCTTAACTATAATTAGGTTGAATTACTGCACGCCAGCGCCACGCTGGATATGACTTTAATTACACTTGAGCAAACAGCATAGCTCTTCATAAACCACTCCACTCTTTAATTTTAATGTTCCCTCACTTAGCACAATCCCATCTGGCCACAGACACATTTATCTTTTGAACTTACATGCTTTCCAACAGCCAGGTCTTCTTGGGGTCTCTGTGATCCCATTTAATTAAAAGGGCTCCTCCATCCTTGCAGCGAATGTCTTACTGATTGGATCAAATGAGAGCTGCTGTGCCTTTGTGTCTGTGATGCAAAACAGTCTGACCCTGCGGGCGATGGAACGAACGTGTAAAATTAAAAGAGCAATTTTCATACACTTTGTGTATATTATGAGCTTTTGAGTGCCGATATTAAACTCTTTTGGTTGAAATGGAAAAGAATATCTCTCACTTCTTTTCCTTCATGTTGAAATTACAGAGGACAAGAGTCAACATTTCCAGACACGTCCTCCAAGAGACTCCTCAGATCTTGTTCCTCACGTGTGTGTATGTGTGTGTGAGTGTGATGCTGACTTACGTAAGCAACAGAAGTCCCATATATATATTTACACAGAAAAATCCCACCACTTTTCTTTTTTTAGTTAACGACTAGTCTCATATTCCTTTCCGTGTCCTGTTTAAGTGATGTCATTTGATATTTTCAGATGTTTGTCCTCTACTGTCCATTTCTTCCTCCATTTATACATTGTCATTACATCTCATTTTCTGTTTTTTTTTTTTTTTTTGTTTTTTGTTTCAGCTGTCCATGATAACCCCAACAGCCTGAGATACAAGTACAATTTCATTGCAGATGTTGTAGAGAAGATCGCCCCTGCTGTGGTTCATATTGAACTCTACCGCAAGTAAGGATCTCTCATTAGCTCTCACATTAGCATTAGTCCATTAAATAGACAGAGGAACATTTGACCAAATGTGTTTTTCTTTACCTCCATTTCCATCTCTTTCATGCCCTTTCCCTCTTTTTTATTAGGATGGTGTACTCAAAGCGTGAGATGGCAGTGGCGAGTGGGTCAGGGTTTATGGTGTCTGACGACGGCCTGATTGTTACAAACGCCCATGTGGTAGCCAATAAAAACCGTGTGAAGGTGGAACTTAAAAATGGAGCCTCTTATGATGCTAAGATCAAAGATGTTGATGAAAAAGCAGACATTGCCCTTATAAAGATTGATCCACCGGTAAGAGGAACCAACACAACACTGCTTTTATAGGTCACCGTGATTTTGTCAAGTAATGCTGGGTACACAAGATAATCGGGCTGATTTTGGGCAGATTTCTCCCCTTCCGACAATCCTAGGTAATGTCCCAATTATCTTAATGGTCCTACAGATTATCTTATGAGATTCTCCTGAAGTGTGTTAAGAGTGATTCAATCTGCTCAGAAGAACGTCGGAAGCGTCCCGATCGTGAATCGTAAATATTCAACATGTTGAATGTTTGCGATCAGAAATCCTGATGTGAGGGGGAAACCCCAAGGACAAACGTGCGCACCCTCTGGAGATTATCATGTGAAATGAAAAAAAATCCAATCAGAAAGCAAGCTGACAGAAGACAGAAGCATAACAAATGCAGTCATGGTGCAGTATAAAGTTAAATGCTTTTGGACAGAAGAGATGGAGGATCAGCTTGTGTTTATACAACATCATTCCAAACACTATCAAAGCAATTGCTCCCTGCCTATTGTCCGTCATGTTTATTCTGAAGTCTCGAGAGATTTTGTTCACAGTCGGGACTCTGTCCGTGTGTGGTGTGCTGTCTTTGTCACACCATGGCACACCACACACTATAGGAGCAAAGCGGTTAAATCTAGGATTTTTTTGTTCTCATGTTTGTGATCTCTCACATTTTGAAAATCTTATAAGTTTTCAAAAATCTTTTAGTGTGTACCCAGCATAAGACATGTTCCTGGATCAATATAGTTTGTTGATCCTGGAACAGCATTCCTGTTTGAAAATTTAGCACTGACCTTATCCCTACCCCTAAACCTAACCCTACCTATAACTTATCCCTAAAATCAGAGGGAAATGATAGGTGAATAAGAATGGTGCACAAGCCCTTAACTCTGATTGTAAGCCTAAACTTGACATAAACTGTAAACTTGTCCCTTTATCCAGGAACATGTATTTGGTAAAATCATGTTCACCGCTTTGGTCTAGCATTTTACAACACATTCTCACTCCCAACTTGTCACGTATTGAAGCCTGGTCAGGACCCCTCTGCGTCACTTTTTAAAGGATTAATTCACTTTAAAACACAGATTACCCCAAGCTTTACTCACCCTCAAGCCATCGTAGGTGTATATGACTATCTTCTTTCTGATGAACACAGTCTGAGTTATATTTATTAATATCCTGATGCATCCAGACTTTATGATGGCAGTGAACGGGACCAACAAGTAAGAAGCTCAAGAAAGTGCATCTATCCATCATAAACGTACTCCACACGGCTCTGAGGGGATAATAAAAGCCTTCTGAAGCGAAACGATACGTTTGTGTAAGAAAAATATCCATATTTAACAAGATATGAAGTAAAATATCTAGCTTCTGCCAGACCCCCTTCCGTATTCAACTTCTGAAGAAAGTTTAATGCCTCTCGCAGCTCAAAACGCTTACGTCCTACGCCTTCCATATTCAACTTACGAATTTGCGTCAGTTATGCATTTTTCTTCTGGCGGAAGCTAGATATTTTACTTTATAACTTGTTAAATATGGATTTTTTTCTTACACAAACGCATCGCTTCACTTCAGAAGGCCTTTATTAACCCCCTGGTGCTGCTGAGGAGTATGTTTATGATGGATGGATGCACTTTCTTGAGCTTCATACTCGTTGCCATTATACACTGCCATTATAAATCTTGGATGCATCAGGATATTTATTAATATAACTCAGATTGTGTTCATCTGAAAGAAGAAAGTCAAATACTCCTAGGATGGCTTGAGGGTGAGTAAATCTTGGGATAATCTTCATTTGAAAGTGAACTAATCCTTTAACACACACCTTTAGTGCCAATTTTCGACCTGCATGGTGCTTCATTGCTTTTAGCGTAATTTTTCGACATGCAGGGTACTCCATTGACAGTTAGGTATGGGAATGTTATTGTCATGATGAAATTACATGTTGGGTTATAATTTTGCCATTATGATATGTTGGGGTGTGATTCACAATGTAATCAGCCAGCATAATTTTATTAACATTTATTTGTTTTTATATTTACACTATTTAGACACGTTTGAACATGTTACCCAACCCCACCCATAAACCTATCCATTTGTGTATTATATAATATAAAACACAGGATATAACAGGCAGATATGACTACAGGCAAAATTTATTCAAAAAGTACAAATATTCTAAAGTGCTCCAAGGCCAAACAATTGATTTGTGTGAAGATGAAGAACATCCCAAAAAATGATCACTGTCTTCATCCGCCTTAGATCCTATGCACACATTCAAAATTTGCTGCCTGAAGAAGCATTACGTAAGCTTTGATTGTGAAATGGCATTAGGCTTGTTCGACTAAGACTTTATGCAGCGCTGCGCAAACCGACCGATCGATTAATATGTTTAATGTTTATTACTAGAAAAAAAATATGTATTTAATATTTATATTATATAAAATTTTACCTACTGAGGTTGACAATCAAATTGCCAAAAGTTAAAGAGTTTTAGATCCTATTTTGTACTCTATTCATGTAAAGTGCCAAGCAGGACTTCCCTTCAATAGCTGTTCTCCCATTTTAGGTTGACCAGAAGAAAGGGTAAATGAGGTTGAGGAAGGTAAAGATAGGGGTGGAAATAAATACTTACAGAGAGAGAAAGTTTACAAGGCCTCAGGAACAGATGTTGTACTCTCTTCATCAGGCATAAAGGTGTTTTTAAGCACATACACATTCACACAGAGACTCGAAGGCTAAAGTAATGCTCCAGAAAGCAGTTTGCTGAACTGTTTTAATGACACTTATTCTCTCAGCAGGCACTTAGCATGTTTAGCCTACCACAGACCAAACATCTGTGTGGTTTGTGTACTAAGGTGGACAGATTAAACAGTTTTATAATGTTTTATAATTGTTTATAAAGAAAAGGTTCAAGAATGAATACACTGCGATGCAGCAAATCGCTGGGCTCTGTTTTAGGATACTCTTACATCAAACCAAGTCCAAATAAACAAAAAGTGTTTCATTAACAGACAAAAAAAAAACAGATAGA
This sequence comes from Chanodichthys erythropterus, assembly GCF_024489055.1. Taxonomy (NCBI): domain Eukaryota; kingdom Metazoa; phylum Chordata; class Actinopteri; order Cypriniformes; family Xenocyprididae; genus Chanodichthys; species Chanodichthys erythropterus. The sequence continues at coordinate 21,425,710 of NC_090238.1, read as the reverse complement.
CAAGCAAAAGATTGCAGGAATTCAAACTTGACTATACTTCAGCAATTACTGCATTCGCATAACCCAGTAAAATTTGGAAAGGAGACTTTTCATGTAACCAAAATAGGAACATTACTGACCCCGTAAATACAGAATGACCAACACAATCCATATAAGGCATCTTAGGCGAAATTTTCTATTACCCACAACCTCCCGCTCATTCAGGTCAGTGCAGTGCACTGTTCAGACTCTTATAATATATGTCAATGTGGGCTGATAGACACCAGGCAGCATGTTTGGCTGACAATCCTAACCTCACAATCACTCATGCTCTTAAACATATGTTCTCCAGAGAAATAAAGCACACGCAAGCCCAGACTGCAAGTTTAATCTGATCCGGTGTTCCCAAAGAATGCATACTGCTCTAAGATCAGATTCTTCGACTGCTTCTTATCCCGATCCCTGTAGTCAAAACAGATCCCATGGCAGTGCCTATAGTTTGAGATGTTTTATGTAGCTCTCTCTCTCAGCTGGTGTTTCTGCTGCTGCTGGATTGAATCAGTGACTCTTTAACACCCAGGTGCTAAAGAGTTTGCCCCAGTTTGAGTGAGTGATCTTGAATGACATCATGGCCATGTGTGTATGTGTGAGCAACTGTGAAAGAGTTTAATAGAGACAGTTCAGACTTGTCTCTGATAAAAGACATGTCTCTAACTAACAGGGCATTTAAAAATAAAAAATAAAAAGAGGATCAAAAAAGGGCATTGGCTTCAATGGCACAAGTGAGTTAGAGTTCATGCTGGAAAAGGATCAGGCAAAGACCCTGGAGAGACTGAGTATGTGAGTGTGTGTGTGAGAGAACTTGTGTGTGCCTGCAACCCTGTAAGCAATTACTGTAATTTCTTCCCTTTTTCTGATGCATGTTGTAAGATTTTAAGTAGGTCAGTACTGTCAAACTTTCAGTAAGTATGCTTACATTTACTGTTATAATTGAGTTTATATATATATATATATATATATATATATATATATATATATATATATATATATATATATATATATATATATATATATATATATATATATATATATATATATGTATATAAACTGCTTTAGTCTAACTGAAATTGAACTTTTAAAATGCATGTAAAGTATTTTACATTGTTATCTAAGGTATTTTTCATGCATTCTCTGGGAATTGAACTCTTGACCTTGGTGTCACCATGCTATATGATTTGAGGTACAGGAATGCTAGTTGGAAGTAGCAAACTAGTGAACCTACCATTTTGAAAAATACAACTAAAAGCTGAACCATTTGAATGAACTGATTCACTAATATAAATCAGGGCTGTGTCCAAAATCGTCCCCTATACCCTTAAATAGTACACTATTTGAGGGGACAGCCATTTGTAGGGGTGTCCGAAACCATAGTGGACAATATCAAGTACGCTCATTCAATCCCACAATAACGAGTGTTCAACTGATGTACGCTCAACTGCTAGAAAATACCCATAATGCACTTTGAGAGTCGTATACCGAATGAATTCCCGCATCTCGCCAGAAGATGCTACCCGCAGCTGAATCATTTATCCATTCATTTTCCAAACTGCACTGGTCCAATGTGGCTACAGCATAATATCATACAGGTATACATTTATTTTAAGTAATTATTAAAAAGTTTAATTAAGCTTTATACATAGTTTCCATGAAGAGTTCAAGATAAATCTTACTACTGGAGCCGCCAGTTTGTTAAGTTTCATATGATATTAAACAGCAAGCAAAAACTTTGCAAAAGCGACAGCCCTTTCGGTGCAATCAGTGTCCGAATTCACTCCTTCTTTTCCATTCACTCTTTCAAGTGGACTATATTAGTGGAGTAATGTAGGGAATAGTAAATGAGGGTATAGGGGGCAATTTGGAATGAGGGTAAATGAGGGTGTAGGGGGCACACAGCACTGGATACATATTATTCACTGAATCAAACCAAACTCATTTGAGAGTTTGTATGTGGGAGAGAACAAATAGTGTTGATTATTCCTCAGCCTGCTTGGCTAAAGCTAGGCAAAAAACAGGGATGTTTATTTTTTAGCATACTACTCCGATATTTGTTGTAGTTGCAATTAAAAATGTTAGTTCCATTGCTAATTTTTGTTAGTTACTACCCAACACTGAAAACTTCACAGTCTAAACTCATATTCACTAACATGTAGTATGCTCATGCGTTGACTTGATGAGGAAGAAATTAACATATATATCCCGCAACACAGTTTTGCTCATGCAGAAAATGGGCAGCACATGGTGGATAAACTGAGAAGGGACTCATAGAGCAGATTATTTATTTTCTTCTCAATCTTTTGTCCTTCACACTGTCTTTCTTCCTCCCTCTCTTTCCCTTTATTTGTGGCTGTCTGTCTCTTGGGAAATCATTACTCTGACTGCAGAAGCCAGACTTCAGAAACAGAAAAGAGGGGAAAGTGTTTTCCCTCTCAGTGAGAGAAAATGTGGTGAGGGAATGAAAATAAATCCATATGTGTGTGTGGACACAAATTTAACCCACATTCAAAGAGATGCTGTGCAGCTGAGGAGCTCTGGAGGGTCCAACCTCCACAATCAACTTCCCATCATTCCTGTTCCCAAACTCAGAAGCTCCAGTAAAATGAATCATTTTCATGTCTCAGCCCATCACACATTTAGTCAACTCATTTGTAAATCTCCCATGTCTTCCTTTCCATTCCTCTGCTCTGGTCGTGAGCCAAAGCAAAGAGAAAGGTTCCCGTTTAGCATAAGAGCTTTAAGGCTAATACATGGTGTGCGCACACACACAGTTTTCTTTGGATTATCGATGTTCCAGTGGCCTAAAATGCAGTCCAGACTACTATAATGTGGCTGACTGCTGGTTGGGCCAAAATGAGTCATTTAATATTAAAGGGTAAGATGTGAATCACACGTGGGAAAAGAGCAGTAGTTTTGGCTATTTGAGTGTGGAAGCAAGATTAGAAGTATGCACAGGCATAGAGGATATGCATGGTATAAACTACCATGTGGGACAGCGATGTGGAAATAGAATGTCATTGAAACCTCTTAACCCCCCTCCCCTCCCCCCAAACACACACTCAGAAACTCACTAGTCTGAACTCGTCTCAGGTTTGTAGTATACAGTATATTTCCAGCTGTTCTGTGGTTGAATACACCAAGAACGTACGGGAAGGAAGGAAAATCATAATTAACATCTATTTAATATCGCATTTGTCAAATACAATGAGAGCAATAAATAAAGCAAAGAAGTCTCCAACTTCTTTGTCTTCATTTATCCAAGTATACATGAGGTAATGCATATACACAATGTCAAAATTTGAAACATTAAATACATGTTGCGTGTCACCTGTCTTTCATCACACAATTCCAAGGCCAGTTGTAGTGTGATTATCTTGTATACATGCTAGACAATTAAAGTTGTCACAAAAACAGGCTTGTATGAATTCAGACGGACTAGTGCATTTACATGACATTTGAAAAGTACTTATTCTTTTAGGGCCCTATTTTAACGAGCACATGGTCTAAAGCGCACAGCGCAATGCACTTAGGGCGTGTCCGAATCCACTTTTGCTAGTTTAACAACGGGGAAAATGGTCGGCGCACCCGGTGCATGGTCTAAAAGGGTTGTCCCTATTCTCTTAATGAGTAATAGGTGCAATAAAGTCTCATCTCCCATTCCCTTTAAAAGCCAGTTGCACTTGCGCCTTGGTGAATTTGCCATTTACATGGTGGAATTCGCAAGCAAAAAAAAAAAAAACGGAATGCTTCTCTAGCGAGTAAAAGGATCTGCTCGTACGCAAGGTTAAATCGCATTAGCAGACCATCTCCAGGAAAAGCCGGATTCCACCAAAGCATTTTTATCTTTATGCACACAATACTCAGTGCGTACAAGCATACAAAGTATACGTGCGCATATAGGCGCATATTACTAACGCGCTCTTTAATATATATATCAGTTGGTCATTGACTTTAGACCAGGTTTCAGTTGGTCAATGGCGCAGTCTATTTCAGTTGCCTCAAAATAGCAATGCACCTACAATGTGGCTGAACACACCTCGTTTTCAGACCAGCACACCCATGGGCACACAAATGGGCCCAAATGCATTTGCTATTTAAACAACATGCCGCAGGACATGAAAATGATAACTGCATCAGGTGTCACGCCTGCCGCAGCATTGCGCGGGGTGTATGAAAATACGCTTAATGTCACTAATGCTGTATCTCAAACATGAGTACAAAATCAATTTGATTCAAACATTTCTCGTCATATTCTTTCAAGACCAAATTGAGTGAATGAACCAATGAAAGTGAAGCTACAAACATTTGTTTTATAGCTCTATACTTAGTGTATGTCAGTATTTGTCTTATCTGTGCCTGTTTTATTACTCATAGGGAATTTTTGGAGAAATCCCAAAGACAAAGGTTATGCTATACTTGTGGAGGTTTCCTTTGGGAAGAACCTTCAATAGCTCACTCACTGAAAATATCTTACAGCCACATCCAACACAAACCCACCAAGTGGAGAATTCTGTGCTTGCAAATAAACTGTTGCTTATCTTCTAAAGTCCCTCAAAGCGCAATAATTAGTAAGCACAACTTGAGACAAGGTGCCTACTGACGGGCAAAATGATGACAGAGCGGGACGGTGATCTCAGTAACTGGTTCCTAGTTTTTACTGCATGTGGCTAATGATGTCTTTTGAATGCTTCTTTTTTTGCATTTGTTCAGAACGTGACTAACTGCAAACTGATGTTTAAAGGCAGACACACATTTTTAGTAATGCATGGGAATGTCAACCTGTGGAAACTCTGTCACTCCACAACAACCTTCTAATAATAAACTAAACCTTCGTCAGACTGTTACCCATTTTACACCCAAAGTATAGTGGAATGTTTTTTTAAAATGTGGGCAGTGGAAATACTGTTTGATTAAAATGAACTCAAAAGGGAATTAAAATCACCTCAATAAATAAAATATATCATTACCAATTTAATAGGTGAGGAAATTGACTATTGTTTTGTTTTTTGTTGTTTTTTTTTTCACATCCTCCACATCATTGTTTGAGAGGTGTCCTTACCCTTTACAGAAAATCAAGTGATATTTGTTTTCATTGTTGTTTTCATGTTGTTCTCTGTCTGACATGAGTCTGGTTGGTATGTGCATATAATATATCTCTACTGAAATGAAAGTAGATAAATCTTGTTTTTCTTTTTTTTTTCTTTTTTTTTTTGCCTATCTTAAGACACGTCTTCTATTTCTGTTTGGAGACCCTTATGCTAGTCTTATCTTGAAGGTCTTACAGGGACAACAAAGTCTTCTTTCTCAAAGATCTACTAATGTTTCATTGGCATCGGGTGAGGGTGAGACGTGTCCCAGATTGACGGGTATTCTCAGACTGCAGTATCATTAACAAAGACACCTGGGTAACTCAGCACTGTCATGCTTTTATAGGCCAGATGGATGCAGGTGTTAATGCTGGTAAATGTTTATAAGGAACTGATGACCTGTAGTCTCACATAGCAGAGCTTTATTAGAGTTCATGGCCTGTTAGGGTAATCTCTAGCCTGGGTGCCAGCCCAAACCCCGCCCACAACATTTTTTGGACGGGAAGTTCGGTCTGGACCATAGACAGTAAAAGAAATGGACACAGCGACCCCATTGGAACTCAATTGAGACAAGTGAAGCCCATTTTTAGCGATTTTTAGCACTTCCGTTTCTGACGCACAGACTCAAACTAAGCTTGATGATGTCAGCAACCTGTCTGACAGATGTAAATCTTCTAGTAGCCGTGCGTGCAAACTGCCATCGTTAATCTTGCAGAGACGGCGAGCTTGTGCGGGGAGTTCTTTGGCGTGAGTGAGCAGGAGTAAGTATTCTGATTAATTAGTTTGTACAGTATTTTAAAATGTAACGCCAGTACGCCATATTAAGTTAATGCATACTATTGCCTGCGAGCTTCTCCTCCTGTCTGTAGGCTACGGTAATTTCTCTACTGTGCGACAGAGAGTCGAGTGGTTATGACGCAATCGTTAGCCTATTTTTACAAAAACTGTTTCTACAGGGCCATAATGTAACATAGAAGGTAATGGAGCCCTTTATGAGTTTTCGTGTATCTTTAGAAATAAATAATGGACAAATGGAGTCTTTAAACGCCTCAGATGTAAAGTTATTCGCTGTCAAAGTGACGCCAAAATGAATGGGAGTCAATGGGATGCTAACGCAAGTGAAGTTCTGCTACAAGATGGCGGCACGCGGCCGACTTCAACTTCCGGTCGACTTCCTTGGGCACTGGTCTGGACTCGATCCATTGTGGAGTAATTATGCTCGGCTCCCAGAAGGCCGAGCCAATCAAATTGCCAGGGCGGGCTTTAATCGATGATGGACAGGCTATCTGTGGTTACGTAACCACCCACGTCAACAAAGAGCGCTTGGGTTGAATTGGTTTTCACCAAGGATGACTGCAGCTGGAGAAGTAAGATGTTTAGATTCCGCTATCACGTCTGTAATAAAAGAAATCGACAGCGCATTAATTTTAAAAGACGAACAAAGAACCGCGATCAAGGCATTTGTCGATGGGACAGATGTGTTTTCCGTCCTTCCAATGGGATTCGGCAAAAGTTTAAGTACAAATTCAACATGCGTCACTTACTGCGTTGCTCTGATTGGTTGTAGGTCTATCCAATTGAGTGCAGAGTTTTTTTTTTTACTGGTTCGGTTAAGACATGCCCCATAATTCAAGTGCAATGGAGCAGTATCAGACTCACATTCTGCCTAGAATATGAGTATGACGAAGTCAGCCTAGGTAATCTCACAACCTGCTGAAATGACCAATGTAACTGGTCAACATCATATGTTGTATGTCAGAGTAGCTTGTCCTATATATACAATATACGTGCTTGGCATTGTACTTGGTGATGTGAGGCTTGCATGTAGCTGCTTGGCCATCATGGAAACCCATTCCATGAAGTTCCTGCAACACAGTTTGCAGTTTTTGTGCTGATATTAACGCCAGTGGAAGTTTGGAACTCTTCATTTATGGAATCAGCAAATCGTTGGTGACTTTAACACACCATATGCCTCAGCACTCTGTGACTTATGTGATGGTCTTCTGCTTCGTGACTGAATTGCTGCTGTTCCTAAAGGCTTCCACTTTCCAATAATACCACTTAGAGTAGACCTTGGAATATCTAGTAGGGATTAAATTTCATAAACTGCCTTATTGCAAAGATGGCATCCTATCATAGTACCACACTTGAATTCACTAACCTCCTCAGAATGACTTTTTTTCTGAAAAAATGTTTGTATGCAGCCTGCATGGCTATAGGTGCTTGATTTTATATACCAGTGGCAAGGGGTCTGATTGAAACACCTGAATTCAATAGTTAAGAGGTGTCTCTCAATACTTTCTTCCTCAGTGTATATAAAGAGTAACAATATATAAGCCTATATAGATAAGTACAACAAGTTTATATACACTTAACTGGGCCTTCATTTATATATATTTATATATAGTACATTACAAAGCATTAACATCACAAAGCTCTGGCAGCATTTTTGATATCCTGCCAATGTATAATCAGTGCTCTAATATACTGATAATTGCCTATATTTTGAGTTCGGACATGAACACTGAGTCATCTTTGTGGTGAGGAGAAAGAGCGAAAAATGAAGAGGGAAGCTTTCATGGTGGTTTTCCATGTGGATGTTAAATGGAAACTATCATTTCACACAGACACAAAATGGTTGACTAACATGCCACATTGACACAAAATGGCTGACTTAGCTTCACTGTGGATAATAAGTGGTGTGAGTTCTAATGTGACCTTTGTGTCTGAAGCATGATCTCATCTTTTTGAAATGGTAACCCAATAGAGCTCTGATGTTCCGACCAGGAGCATGGGCAGCGTTTGGCTGATCTTCGATTACGGCACGCGCACATATTCGCATGGATATATATTGCAGCTGTGAGATTCTTCATTTGGGCGGCATACACAATGTTGATTTAGACTGCTTTTTAATATAAACTGTGAAATATGTGCAATAAACCTGAATTAACATTTCATGAACACCGCATCATACTGACGTGACATTAATTGCTGTGCATCATTTTGGCCCCTAGGAAAGGAGGAGGGAGTGATAGATTTCTTTGTCTGGTTTGCCAGTCATCATCATCTTTATCCTACACTATTTTTAAAACCACAGTAGCGCAGGTCGAGTTCGCTGAGAGTTCACCTCATGATAAATGCTCAGGATCAGTTTACTGCTCTGGATTTACAGTTTCCTTCCCCTCTATCATGTAGATACAGCCCGAGTAGAAACTGTACGGTAACAAGGAAGCCATTTTGTTTCTTTCTGAAGTTGTCTGAATATTTTGATTTCGTTGAGTTATTGTTTATGATGTTAGTTCAGATATAACAACAAAGATTCTTCCAGCCTAACATTTTATGTTAGGATAATAGGTAATATTGTGAAACCTCTTCCTGTATTATCCTGATCAGGCCTTAGAGAGCATGAAACAGTCATTACACAACCTCTAATTTCCCTCATTAACCTTTCAGTATTTTTATTTTTTTTCTCGGTAAAGACATCTCATATCGCTGTCATCTTAACTATCCCCAAAATACCCGCAATTCGTAAAAAGCCCATACACGCAAGGCAAAATGAAAATGTGTGTACATATCAAGCTCAGCGTGTCTGTTATCCACTCTCTGACTCTATTTTTACCGTCAGTAAACAAACTAGACACCAGTGCAATGGCTAAACAGGCATATTCTGTTGTCACGATGATCGTCCTAATCAAGCCCCCTGTGTTGAGAGGGGAGATTCCGTAAATGATTCCCTACAGGAAGGGCAAAACAGCATTCTGATTTGTCCCGTCCTGTCCTAAGTGCTTATTTTTCCATGATGTCATAAAGGTTGCCTGGCGATAAGGTTTCAGAGGTCTGAATTTAAAATCCAAACTCCTGTTTAGCAGACACTTGATAGCGGACACACAGAGGTGTTAGGATAGGACTGTTAGAATGGCAGTTCAGGAAATTGAAGAGTAGAATTATGGAACGCCTGCATAGAAGCATTTATCACATGACTGAATTTGCAATGTCATAAAGTTGCTAGAATGTCAAAAACAGCTGTGTTGGGTGGCCACTATTGGATATCAATTAAAGTTCTTTTATGAACTTTTGCAGGCTTTAAGTTTGTGAAAGTTTAGGCTATTCCTGTCTTATGAGCAGATACTGAAATAAAGGCATTTCCAACATAACAGTTTTTTTCTCTTTCTGACCAACAGAGTAAGCTTCCTGTGCTTCTACTTGGCCGATCGGCTGACCTCAGACCAGGAGAATTTGTGGTTGCCATCGGCAGCCCATTTTCCCTCCAGAATACGGTTACCACAGGGATAGTAAGCACTACGCAGAGAGGCGGAAAAGAGTTAGGTCTACGAAACTCAGATATGGATTACATTCAGACTGACGCCATCATTAATGTGAGTGAAGTATTGCACTCTTTGTAACTGCATTTTATTTATTGCTTAATTTTTAAACTTTAAGTCATTGATTGTTTTATTAATTTTGATGTCTGTCTCTCCATCTGATGGTCTTACCATGTGGCTCACGCATTGTGCACACACACACAAATCAAACATATAACCCAATCATGTCTTAACACATGAAATGTCTCTTTTACAGTATGGCAACTCAGGAGGACCATTAGTCAATCTGGTGAGCATTTCCGCATTCCAAAACTGTTCAATAAAATCCCATATGAACATGAATATACACTATATATTTGCACAGATCATGACTGTGTGGTAATCATCAGGACCCATTTACATGTCTGGTGTTACAGTAATGTTACCCCAGTGAGACCCAGTGTAATTTGACATGGGGCAACTCTAACCATCAGTCAGATGTGTCAAAAGGCATCTTTTTAAAGTTCATGTGCCAAGGATTACAGTAAAGAGTGAATATGTTAGTGATAATGTACATTATCAAAGGAAAATCCTGATCAGGACCTGCAGTGGAGGGGTCTTGTATCATCCTAAAGGTTTTTTGGTGTGATGATGACCATTTGGCTGGACATTATCCTACTGTACTTACTACATGGTTACTTACCATATAAATAAATAATTGGACATGAAATACTTATTTGAGTCATTGTTACTTTTAGTATTATTTATGTACTATTATAGTATTTATGAATACTTTCTTTTATTTTCAGTTTTCATTTTAATTTTGAGTAATTGTTATGTGCTTTTTTTTTATATTTCTATTGTTTTATTTTGTTTTTTTCTGTTTTAGTCATATTTATTATTTCAACTTAAACATATTTTTTCAGTTTGTTGCCAAGGCATCATTTCTAATGTAATATTTAAATATATATTTAAATATGTAATATTTACATTTACATTGCTAAATTTTAATGACCAAAAATCATTTTTAATAGTTTTGGTTAAAAACTATTAAAAACATTTCCGCCACTAAAAAAAAAAAAAAAACTTTATATCTCAGAATTCTGACTTTTTATCACGTAATTGCGACTTTATATCTCAGAATTCTGACTTTATATCAAGCAATTGCGACTTTATATCTCGCAATTCTGACTTTTTATCACGCTATTGCGACTTTATATCTCAGAATTCTGACTTTATATCACACAATTGTGACTTTATATCTCAGAATTCTGACTTTATATCACACAATTGCGACTTTATATCTCAGAATTTCGACTTTATATTACGCAATTGCGACTTTATATCTCAGAATTCTGACTTTTTATCACGCAATTGCGACTTATTATCTCGCAATTCTGACTTTATATCACGCAATTGTGACTTTATATCTAGGAATTGTGACTTTATATCACGCAATTGTGACTTTATATCTCAGAATTCTGACTTTATATCATGCAATTGTGACTTTATATCTCAGAATTCTGACTTTATATCATGCAATTGTGACTTTATATCTCAGAATTCTGACTTTTTATCACGCAATTGCGACTTATTATCTCGCAATTCTGACTTTATATCACGCAATTGTGACTTTATATCTCGGAATTCTGACTTTATATCATGCAATTGTGACTTTATATCTCAGAATTCTGACTTTATATCATGCAATTGTGACTTTATATCTCAGAATTCTGACTTTATATCATGCAATTGTGACTTTATATCTCAGAATTCTGACTTTATATCATGCAATTGTGACTTTATATCTCAGAATTCTGACTTTATATCATGCAATTGTGACTTTATATCTCAGAATTCTGACTTTATATCACACAATTGTGACTTTATATCTCAGTATTCTGACTTTATATCACACAATTGTGACTTTATATCTCAGTATTCTGACTTTATATCACGCAATTGTGACTTTATATCTCGGAATTGTGACTTTATATCATGCAATTGTGACTTTATATCTCAGAATTCTGACTTTATATCATGCAATTGTGACTTTATATCTCAGAATTCTGACTTTATATCACACAATTGTGACTTTATATCTCAGTATTCTGACTTTATATCACGCAATTGTGACTTTATATCTCGGAATTGTGACTTTATATCACGCAATTGTGACTTTATATCTCAGAATTCTGACTTTATATCATGCAATTGTGACTTTATATCTCAGAATTCTGACTTTATATCATGCAATTGTGACTTTATATCTCAGAATTCTGACTTTATATCATGCAATTGCGACTTTATATCTCAGAATTCTGACTTTATATCACGCAATTGTGACTTTATATCTCGGAATTGTGACTTTATATCACACAATTGTGACTTTATATCTCAGTATTCTGACTTTATATCACGCAATTGTGACTTTATATCTCGGAATTGTGACTTTATATCACGCAATTGTGACTTTATATCTCAGTATTCTGACTTTATATCACACAATTGTGACTTTATATCTCAGTATTCTGACTTTATATCACGCAATTGTGACTTTATATCTCGGAATTCTGACTTTATATCACGCAATTGTGACTTTATATCTCGGAATTCTGACTTTATATCATGCAATTGTGACTTTATATCTCAGAATTCTGACTTTATATCATGCAATTGTGACTTTATATCTCAGAATTCTGACTTTATATCATGCAATTGTGACTTTATATCTCAGAATTCTGACTTTATATCACACAATTGTGACTTTATATCTCAGTATTCTGACTTTATATCACGCAATTGTGACTTTATATCTCGGAATTGTGACTTTATATCATGCAATTGTGACTTTATATCTCAGAATTCTGACTTTATATCATGCAATTGTGACTTTATATCTCAGAATTCTGACTTTATATCACACAATTGTGACTTTATATCTCAGTATTCTGACTTTATATCACGCAATTGTGACTTTATATCTCGGAATTGTGACTTTATATCACGCAATTGTGACTTTATATCTCAGAATTCTGACTTTATATCATGCAATTGTGACTTTATATCTCAGAATTCTGACTTTATATCATGCAATTGTGACTTTATATCTCAGAATTCTGACTTTATATCATGCAATTGCGACTTTATATCTCAGAATTCTGACTTTATATCACACAATTGTGACTTTATATCTCAGTATTCTGACTTTATATCACGCAATTGTGACTTTATATCTCGGAATTGTGACTTTATATCACGCAATTGTGACTTTATATCTCAGAATTCTGACTTTTTATCACGCAATTGCGACTTTATATCTCAGAATTCTGACTTTATATCACGCAATTGCGACTTTATATCTCAGTATTCTGACTTTATATCACGCAATTGTGACTTTATATCACGCAATTGCGACTTTATATCACGCAATTGTGAGATATAAACATGCAATTGTGAGTTAAAAAGTCAGAATTCTGAGATAAAAAGTCGCAATTCATCTTTTTTTTTTTGTGGCGGAAACGGGCTTCCATAGTATGAAGTTAAAATGATCAAATTATTTTATTTTAGTATATTATGTAAGAATCTAATATAATATGAGAGTCATGAAACATCATGAGACATGTTCTTGAATGTTCATGAAACATGACTTGAATGAAACAAGTTTAGATGTTACTACGTGATGTACATTTCCTAGGTTATTGGACATGAAAAGTCATTTTTAAAGTTTGTTGTTAACATAAGGATAATCGTGTGCATACCGGATCATTTTTTTCCCTATAGGATGGTGAAGTGATTGGGATCAACACATTGAAGGTGACGGCTGGAATCTCCTTCGCTATTCCGTCAGACAAGATACGTCAGTTTCTTGCTGAGTCATATGACAGATTGGCCAGAGGTATGACACAGCACATTCATATCCAGATCTGATATATGAGATAGAGTAGCGGTGTGTTACTTTATTCTTTGCTGTGTTTCAGTGAACTAACTTACATTTTGTTCATCTGGCCGTTTTACAGGACGAGGAGCGACCAAGAAAAGATATATTGGTGTTCGTATGATGACCCTCACTCCTGCGTGAGTACATAACCACATCCGTGCATCAAATGTGTTAATACCTACATTAATAAGGTGGATGTCATGACCTTATGGAAGACCTCACATGATTATGCAATCCTATGTAGATCTCTGTTTTTATACTCTGAGTGATTTATAGTACCATATTACACGGAGTGTAATTTAAACCTATTAGTTATATTTTTTTTGGGACAGAACATATTTCACTTCTTTAATTCTATGAAGTCAACAGATCTGATGTAATTCTATTCATTCCCACTCACAGACTGTCCAAAGAGCTGAAAGGTCGACTGCGAGACTTCCCCGACATCACATCAGGAGCCTATGTGATTGAGGTCATCTCCAAAACCCCAGCTGCAGCGTGAGTCACCAAAACTCGAAGTCCCATAATGCCAAGCAGGTCAAGAGTGCAGGTCAATTCGTTTGGCAACACTCACATGCTGTTTTTACTGGCCACATGCTCTCTGCCGTCATGCTTGGAGGGATATTGTCTTTGGCTCCATTTGTCTCCACATGTTTTAACTTTATGTTAGACTCTCATCAAAACACACTCACACAAAAACCTGCTGATGTTCATCATTTCAGCCCAACAGGTTTATTGACTCTCACAAAAACCTCTTCCCTCTTCCTCTGTTTTGAAACCATTATGTGCGTAAGAGCGAGAGAGACATCTAAAGTGCTGAAAATGCATATAAATTAAAGGGATAGTTCATCTAAAAATGAAAACTCTGTTTTATGCACCCTCATGTTGTCGTTCTAAACTTGTATGACTTTCACAAAAGAAGATATTTTTCTGTTATGTGTTGACTTTCAATTGACTTTCATTGTATGGACAGGAAAAAAACAACTAAAATATTCATACAGATCAAAAAAAATAAATCATGTCATGGAACAACATGAGGGTGAGTAAATGATGACAGAATGTTTATTTCCATGTAAACAATCCCTTTAAATTTGAATAACAACTTCCAGTTAGTGTAACTCAGGTCCAGTCACTGCCACATCATATCCGTTAGCATTTTCAGTGTATCTTGTCTTCATTACATGCTTGTTAAAAACAAAAGCAAACACATACAAAGGCAAATTTATGGTTTGCAGGTTCATGTGATGAAATTCTTTTTACATGAAACACTGTTTTGATATAATTCCATAACCACAGTCCAATCCACTGCCCACCACATCCTGAACCAGGACATTTTTAGTTTTCCTGAAAGCTTGGACATGTGAAGAACAAGCTCAGATGGCACCCAGACACACAAACAACGGCTTCTTTCCTCTCAGCGTGACACCACTACGATTATGATTCACAATTGAATAACAGATGATTACCAAATGTCACGCTTTCAATCCAACAAACAGGAAATACTTGTGAAGTCTAGTATATAACCTAGGTGGTTAGTCTGACAGAGCATGTGAATGCGATCTCAGTGTGTTTTGTTTGACTTAATATAGATGTAGGTGTATATATCTGAAATACGGTTTAAAAAGCCATTTGAAGTGATAAGGTTTGAATTATAGAGCCATTATGCTTTTAATGCTGATGTTTTGATGAAGCGTACAGTTCTACAACAACTGTAAAAATACATTACGTACAGCCCTCAGAGTTGGTTTTGGAAGCTATTTTGGAATAATTCTGGGAAATCCAGCAATATTTCATTTATACTGGAGAGGTTTCAGTCTTTGTGATGTAAATTCTCTTAAGAGGAATAAACCTTAATCAAAAAGATTATCTTTGTCCTCTTTAGTCCTCCTCTTCAAATGCTTTTCCCCTCTTCTTTTGTCTCTTCTGCAGAGGTGGACTTAAGGAACACGATGTCATTATTTCCATCAATGGTCAGCGCATCTCTACAGCAACAGATGTGAGCGCAGCCATCAAAAAGGACACCAGTTTACGTGTGGTGGTTCGACGTGGCAATGAGGACGCCATCCTCACTATCATTCCAATGGAGATTGACCCTTGAGGTGGTGCTCATCGACCCCACCAATGAACTTACCGGCTGTGTCCTCTGCCCCGCCCCTTAATGGACGTCTGGCCAATTGTCCGTGCTCTTAAAATGACGGGCAGAGTGAAAGCTCAGCCTGAGATTTTAGACTGTACAGAAGCACATTGATGTAGACTCACATTTATTAATGTTTTTATTTTAATCATAATGAATGATTTAGATGATGCTACTACTGTTTATTGTTCGACATAAGCCATTGGGCATGATTAGATTTTCCAGATCTTCTCTTTCAGTACCCAACGATTTAGTGCACAGAGTTTTTTTCTGAACTTGTTTGGAATTTTTTTGAAAAGATTAAAAACTTTTTGATATTGTGCTTTTCTAGAGCAAAAATGTTTCAAATGTTTTTAATAAAAGTTTTACTTGATACATTGAAGACTACAATTGCACCTGAAACTGGAAAAAACAAAATTCCAAAAAAAAAAAAAAAAAAAAAAAAAAATTTGCATGACAAAACATGGTGGTGTATTAACAAGACATTAATGGCAGTTACCGGTTGTATTTTTGATCTCTGCATCCAGATATTAGAGTCTGTTTAAGTCTATTCACTAGTGTTCAACAGTTTGGGGTCTGTAAGATTTAAAACAAACAAACAAACGTTTATTCAGCAAGGATGCATTCAACTGATCAGAAGTGACAGTATAGACATTTATAATGTTACAGAACATTTTCAAATAAAATTTTTCAAAGGTAAATGCTGTTCTTTTGAACTTTCTATTCATCAAAGAATCCTGAAAATAAATGTTTCACGGTTTCCACAAAAATATTAAGCAGCACAACCGTGTGATAATAATAAGAAATGTTTCTTGAACTCCACATCAACATATAATGATTTCTGAAGGATCATGTGACACTGAAGACTGGAGTAATGAAATTCAGCTTTGCTATCACAGGAATAAATTACATTTTAAACTACATTTAAAGGGTTAGTTCACTCAAAAATGAAAATTCTGTCATTTATTACCCTCATGCCGTTCCACACCCGTAAGACCTTTGTTAATCTTTGGAACACAAATTAATATATTTTTGTTTAAATCTGATGGCTTCTGGGAGCAATGTCACTTCCTCTGTCAAGATCCATAAAGGTAACGTTAACGTACTAAAAACATATTTAAATCAGTTCATGTGAGTACAGTGGCTCAATGTTAATATTATAAAGCGACGAGAATACTTTTGGTGATTTCAAAACACTGCTTCAGGAAGATTTGGAGCATAAATGAATCAGTGTATCGAATCATGAATCGGATCGCGGGTCAAACTGCTGAAATCACGTGACTTTGGCGCTCCGAACTGCAGATTTGACACACACATTCACTGTGCTCCGATGCTTTCTGAAGCACTGTTTTGAAATCGGCCGTCACTAAATAAGTCGTTATTTTGTTTTTTTGCCGCACCAAAAGTATTCTCGTCGCTTTATAATATTAATATTGAACCACTGTACTCACATTAACTGATTTAAATATGTTTTTCGTACCTTTATGGATCTTGACAGAGGAAGTGACATTGCTCCCTATGGAGGCCTCACGGAGCCATCGGATTTCAACTAAAATATCTTAATTTGTGCTCTGAAGATTAACGAAGGTCTTACGGGTGTGAAACGGCATGAGGGTGAGTAATAAATTACAGAATTTTCATTTTTGGGTGAACTAACCCTTTAACTATAAAACAGTTAGGCCCTATTTTTAAATTGTAAAAATATTTCACCTTATTACTGTTTTTCTGTATTTTTGATTAAATAAATGCAACCTTAAGAGACTTCTTTCAGAGACATTAAAAAAATCTTACTGACCGCAAACTTTTAAACGTTAGTGTACTGTACATGTATTTGCAAATCTAAGATATGCGACAAAGAAAACACAAAGTCATTCTTTGTCCAGAAAGATAAAAAGATTTTATCAATATTTTTATGCTGTTTACCAGTTCCAGCTGCTCAGCCAACCTTTTGGCTGAGTTAACTGTAGAAAAGCAAAATAAAATCAAATATGATCTTGTTCTGTTTTGCTGTGCACCTTACAGAATTGGCCAAAATCAAGTACTTTCTGTGTATGTCATTCGTGGCACACAGCCTTCAGCTTGCACTACCAGATGCCAAAAAAAAAAAAAAAAGAAATCAGGCGTGTTTTGAATTACAAGCCCAAAACTCTTGCATTATTGCCAGATTGTTCAGCTTCAACTTGTTTTATAACAGTCACTCTTATAGTAAGTTAACAGCACTGTTCTAAGTGTTTTAGGCCATGTAGTGAAAACTGATTTAGAAATCACTGATTTTGCATACACAACATATGTGTAATGCAGTGATTGATTGGAAATTTCCCATGACATTAAAAAGAGGTAAGAATTACAAGCAAACCTTAGCTTGTTTTTCCATGAATTAACTAAATGAACCACAGACTATTTGACCTTATTGTCCTGTGTTCAATAAACTCCAATGAACTCACGCCCTCTAGTGGTGATAGTTTGTAACAACACATAAACTGTTACATAACGGACATAAGAAACAAAAACATTAAAGTGAACTTCATGTGTATTTATTAATGATGTTGATGAGAGTTTTTGTGGTGAACATCAAATAAAATGTTGTGCTCTTTATTTATTCCAACCACAAAAAGTATATAAAAATACCATACTAAACATATATAAGGAAAAGGGCAAAACGAAGACAAATAGGCTAAGGTAAAGGTAAAACTTAAATCTAGGGTAAAAGGTACAAAACAACAAATAAGAGACAAACACACACCCACACACACACACACACACACACACACACACACACACATTCAGTGTTCCCATAAATTATTTCACGCTAGTAGGGGGCGCTATCACACTGTGAGAGCAGACAACAACACAGGCTCATTCAGAGTCCCAGCATCCTCCTCCCACTGCCAACCACAGATGAATCCATTCAGGGATGTCTTAATGATATCACAGTGATGTCAGACCAAAACAGATTTATGTATCATGAGTGAATGTTAAGTAGACAGTATTTTTAGCATAACATCTGTCTCAGTTACAGATTATATGTTTGGGACTGTTTTAACTAAGGCTATTCTTAAGGGAGTGTTGCAACTGGTGAATTTTCTATCATAAAGAAGCATATTCAAAACATTTACACATACAAAAAGTTCAAAAGTTTGGGGTTAGTTTTATTAATACTTTAATTCAGCAAAGACACATAAACTGTTACGTATACGTTGTTGTTCTGTTCCCTGAGTTTCCGTTTTCGGATTCTGTTAGAATAAAACTTCTGCTGCATTTAGATCCTGCTTCCTCTTGATTTCAACCACGTGTTACATAAACACGTAAAACATTACAAAAGATTTCTATTTCAAATAAATACTGTTATTTTAAGCAATCGGTTATTTAAAAAAAATATATATATTAAGCAGTACAATGCAACATATTAGAATAATTTATTAAGGATCATGTGACACTGAATACGGGAGTACTGATGCTTAAAATTCCGGTTTGCCATCACAGCAATAAATTACCATTTAAAATATATTACAATTTTAAATTGTAACAATATTAATATTAATGCTTAATGAGCATAAGAGACCCCAAACTTTTGAGCGATAGTATATACAACAAAGGACAAAGTTTATAGCTTTTAGAAAAACAAAAAAGAAAGAAATACATAGATAAAACATAAACCAAGATGGAGTCAAATTATACAATATATTATTTGTTTTGTTTTGTTTTTTTTTGTTTTTTTTTAAAGAATGTGGATAAACTAGAGCAATTTAGTCAATCCATTTTGTCCAATATTCTTCAGGTTTTTCTTCTTCTTCTTATTTTTTTTTGTAATTAATAATTATTTAATTAAATTATTTAATTCTGCATCACACATTCTTGCATATGTGTTTTGGGCTGTTTTTATTGTTGAAAAAAGAAACGTGAAGTCCGTACACTGAAAATAACTGCTCCAATAAATTATTTATTCAATGCAACGTTTCAACCAAAAGGTCTTTTTTTTGTTAAAAAAAGGAAGAAGGAAGACAAAATAAATAAATTCATTAAAAAAAAAATCAGGTTTGCATGATGTTAAAAAAAGTTGAGACAATATCAAAAGCAGCATGCCATAAATTTAGTCGTAACATTGGATCCATGCATACGAGAAGTTGAGAGTTCCATTGAAATAATGTCCAACAAAGACACTGTCACGTTCGTCTGTCCATTTTGTGAGGAGGATTCCAACGGTTGAGCAGCTAACAGTAAACATCTTTGTTGAGTGGATAATGGAAGGTCCCCAAAATCATTCAAAAAAGAGGCGTGGAGTCAAACATATATCACTGTCCAAAAGATATGATAAGTCCTGTGAGAACTGGGTCCAAAAAGGTGAGAGAGAGCGACAATCCCAAAAGAAGTGCAAGTATGTGCCTAGAGATCCTTGAAAACAGAGATTACACTTAGGAGAGGAGGATAGATTCATGTAGAAACGTTTCATAGGAGTCAAGTAATAAACCCTATGTAGTAATTTCGACCAAAAGGTCTTCATCAGGCACAATGATATTGTTGTTTGTTTGTAATTAACATGATTCTAAATCAATCTGAATCCATTTAAAACTATATTTGAGGATATAAGGCCCATGGACAGTGAGTTATGTAATAGACCATGTGAGATTTAGCTGTGTCGTAAACAGTAGGTACCATGGATGGCTGTCTCTCATGAGGTGACCTACGACCCCATCTAAGGACGCGAGTGTGAGATCATCTATTATCTCAGTGGTGATGCTGCAAGTGCATTTACTGAGGCCTCCATCGTTTACAGCCATCTGTTTAGACTGTAGGCCTACTAATTACAGTATCTTTACTGTAAACAGTCGGAAGAATGAATGAGATACTGAAATACTTTCTGCTCCAGTAGGCTAAACATTAGCATAACAAAGTTTGGGTTTAACAGAGACCATCCATAAATTGAAATTCTGCCATTATTTATTTATCCTTACGTTGCTCCAAACCCATATGTCTTTCTTTGTTCGGTGGAACACAAAAGGAGATGTTAGCTGCCTTTCACAGAATGACACCATTCATTGTATAGAGAGGAAAAAAAGATGCAATGAAAGTGAATGTTGCCTGAGGCTGCCAGTCCCTAACATTTGGCATAATATCTCCTTTTGTATTCCATATAGAAGAAAGAAAGACATACATGTTTGGAACAACATGACATTGAGGAAATGATGGATTTAGGGTCCTTTTAATGTGGTTCATTTTAAAAAGAACCTAATGTGTCAAGACAGCAAGGTAAATAGCATAAACATTTTGACTAACAGATATTACCATACTTTCCCAGTTTGTTCAGCACAGTACATTGAGACCATTGCTTAATTTTTTTCAAGTTTTCTGAAATGTAATTTTTGAATATGCAAATGAGGCACTGTCTCATTAAATATGCACTAATTTGCATACTTTTCCAGAACAGAAATCTTACCATTAGAAAAAGCCAGGTTTAAAATTCTTGTTTAATTTTAAGTTATTAAAAATCTTCTAAAGTTCTGAACTGGCAGTGCTGTTTTGATCTAAAACATCAGGAGGCAGTATGAAACCCTATCGAGATGATGAAAACAGAATTATTAAAAATCACATTCTTGTAGGCCTATTTTTCACGAATATTCTTTCTTTTCTTTTTTTCTTCGGTTTTTTTTTTTTTTTTTTTTTGAGACATAAACTCTTAAATCCTGCTTTTTAAATGATAATTCCAGCAATTCATACGACAAAAGACACAAACAGGCTAATAACTTTATTATTATTATTTTTTTTTTTTGACAATAAACTACTCTGGGGAAACGGGAAGGTTTGATGGATAGCTCTGTACGTTTTTGTTTTGATTGACGTGTAAGAAACATTCCTCATTGGTCAAGCCAAAGGCGTGGCGTAACTGTGCCACGCAAGGACATGCGAAACAACAGATCCTACTATGGCAAAGGTTTTGAATATTAAGGAGGTCAAGCTGACGTTGCTTGGTAACGTTGGAGCGTTCAGTCACGTCTCCTAATTAATATTTACACGTCTTCCTTAACCATAGTAAGATTCGTTCATTCAATCAGTTTATTGGTCGAACGTCACGCAACGTATTTAATATTCATGAGACAAGCACGGAGGCTCTTTAAAGTTAAATAAACGCCGCGGCGCGACTCGAGTTGCACACAGTGTACGGCGGCGCTGAGGGACGGGCAACGAACTGAACCGAACCTGCGTGACAGAAAGACTCTTCTAGAGAATGACGTCCGTTTGTCCAAGATGCGATAAGACTGTGTTTTTCGGTGAGAGTTTTCCTCTAGAATTATCACCTAGTAGAATTCTAAGCCAAGTTCATTTCATTGTTATTGCATCATTGGATTGGATTAATTGACTCAAATTGCAGGGCATTTATAATATGTGTCAAAAGGTCAAAGGTAATTTCTTTTTTAAAGGAACAAACTTCTGCAAATCTTTGCAGAGTTGCATAGCAAGTGTTTGAAAAGTGTATTTGTTTGTTTTAGAGTCATTAGGTTATAAGAGGTGTTAATTGAACACTTATAAGTTTTCTTTTTTGGATCTCAAATCCATTTTAATAGCTCCAAAACATTTCACGGTGTAGCACCAGATATATACTTTATAATGTGTGTGTGTGTGTGTTAAGATGCTTTATAACAAAATATGTTTATAAGTTGCCTGCTTCATTGACGTTCTTGAGATTTATATGAATAAATGCAATGTATTTCCGACACTGTGTTTGAGAAACTGCTTAACTTTACTGCTTTGTAAATGGTTAAATTAATCTGTCTAGTAACTGGGTCAGAGGAAAAAGTATGTAGGGTAAAATAATAGGTTAAATTCAAAATTGCTATTATGAATTTTCCAGCATACAGCATATGGATATCTGGGACCCCAAACCGTTAGTCTCAAGAAGAAGATGAAGTTTAATCTTGCATTATGTGCAGAACTAAGTATTGTTATTAATAGGTCAAGCACAAGTGACCCCGGCGCTCCCACAACCGCATTAGAGGATGTTCTCGTTATTGTCAGCTCCTGTTTAGTATTCTGTCCCGGCATCCAGTAGCCACAGGGTTAGTAAATGCTGTAGCCCATGAAAAGAGAATTGGGTAACAGTGTTACGTAAGAATTTGGCAAGGGATGCTTGAACAAAGTGAGAGGATCTGTTGTGCTACTGTTGCAGGTTAGCGGATGGAGTAACTGTCTTTCTGGCTGCACTGAAGAGGAGATGTCAGCTTGATGATTTGATATCCCCACTGAGCCTAGACTTCTGAAAATGTCTGACTCAGTGTGTGCTCTCTGTTTGACCTGACTAGTTTTGTGTGATGGAATGTTTGTGTGAGAGAGACAGACCCTAGGAATTTTGGCTGGTTAGGGGTAATGGGATGGTGGGTTTAGTCCCCCCATGCACAATTTCAACCTGGCAAATGTTTTTGTATCTTATTATAGCTCTTTCAGAGGTATTTTACCACTACATTCTTAAAAATGAAGGAGGTTTTCGCAGCGATGCCATAGAAGAACTATTTTTGGTTCCCCAAAATCCTTTCAGTCAACAGTTCTTAAAAAGAAACTTTTGTGTGAAGAACATTTTAAATCTTAAAGGTAGGGTAGGCAATCTTTTTCATAAACACTTTTTGTTATACTGGTTAAAACTCTCTTCACATCCTGGAAGCAATCAATGATAAAACTATTAAAAAATGTAAATATATCTTCTGTGGAAGTCTCAGGACCAAAAAATGTTTGTCCACTCATAGCATTCGGTCCGATATCCTACCTGCCAGTCAATATATGTATTTCCATACATGCGTGTACCCTGCTCGGACAGACATCACATGTCATCAGTGCGTTCCATGAGGCTTGAGAGTTATAGACAGTCACCGAACACCGCAAACAAATAGCAGCCTCCTTTTACAGTTCCTCCTGAACCAAAACAACAAGCTTATGCTGTGTTTATGCCATGTCATAACTGTAATTACAAGATGGCAATCCATGACGTTCCATCCGGAGCTCTTCGTGTTTTCCGACACGTATTTATGCATTTCTGGCGACATTATCAATGTCAAAATGAATGTGCAGTCATTATGTGGTACAAGTCTGCTGTCGTGAAGTTGTTTACGTTTATTATTATTGTAATGTTATGTGCTTTGAGACATGAAGTAATTTAACACCCTCTCTCATGACGCTTTCCAGACTCTTCTCTGGCTGTGCGCGTTCATGTGTTTGAGGAATCGCTTTCAAAGCTAGCTTGCTATTGCTTGCCTCTCCAAAGTTGCCTACCCTACCTTTAAGAACCTTTTTCCACGGTTCCATGGAAAGGTTCCATGGATGTTAAAGGTTCTTCACTGAACATTCAGTGGCAATATATAACCATTATTTTAAGAGTGTGCAGAAAATGATTTTATTTTATTTTATTTGGATGTTGACCTGCAGTATGTGTCTTTCTCTAAATCACTTGTACTTCTAACTCCTGTGCTCCAAAGTCCATGACTGTTTACTGTGTGTTTTGCTCATAGAAAACTATTGATTTTTTTTTTTCTGTAGTTGTTTTAAATTCAGGAGCTGATAGATGAGTGAGAGAACACACACACAAGCAGTTTTGTGCAATGGAAGTTGTAAAACATTACTAAAGGCTGAAGTAGGCTGAAGATCAACATACTCTAACATCTGGGGTCATCAAGAGGCTGCATTTATATAATCAAATACATTTAAAACAGTAATTTTGTGAAATAATATTACAATTTAAAAACTGTTTTCAATTTGAAAACATTTTAAAATATTATTTATTCCTCTGATGGCAATGCTGAATCTTCATCAGCCATTACTCCAGTCTTCGGTATCACATGATCCTTCAGTAATCATTCTAATATGCTGATTTTTGCTGCTCAAGGAACATTTCTGATTACTATCAATGCTGAATAGAGCTTAATATTTTTGTAAAACTATTTTTTTAAAGATTCATTATTGAATAGAAAGTTCAAAAGAACAAAGTATTAATTTCTTAAAAAAAAAAAATAAATCTTACTGACCCCAAACTTTTAAATGATACTGTTTCTACTTTTTTATAGTTTCTTTTGAAACATCAGTGAAATGCTTGTTCATTTGATTATGTACAAAAACTGCTTGTGAAGATCAGAAGGTCGGAGATAAGATGAACTTTTCAACATCCTCTTGATAGGAGCAGATCTGACTCAGCAGGGTTTGCATTGAAACAGGGTCTCCATTTGGAGCTTTTCTTCAGATGGTCTAGTTTGTTCTTCCTCTCCTTTGATGCTGCATTGTTCAGCTGCAAACACACACAAATACAGACCTCACCCTATAGAATTAATATTTTGTGTGGATAGTCTTTCTCAGGGCTCTTGTAATTACTGTTTATAGATGTCTCTATAGATATAAATGCACAGTCACACACAAAATTGTTGTAGATGTGTTAAAGCGATAGTTGACCTAAAAATGAAAATTTTATCATCATCTTTTCCATGTTTTTCCTAGCCAGTTTGAGTTTCTTTTTTTGTTGAACACAATATATTTTAAAGAATTTTGATAACCAGATAGTTGACAGGAGCAACTGACTTCCATAGTATTTTTTTCCTATGAAAGTCAATGGCAACTGTCAACTGTTTGATTACCAACATTCTTTAAAATATATTGTGTTCAACAAAAAAAGAAACTCATGCAGCTTTGGAATAACTTGACGGTGAGTAAATGATGGCAAAATTTTCATTTTGGGGTGAAAATCCCTTTAAGTTGTATTTCAGCATTTGCCGAGCTGGACACATTCTAAAAAATCTATGAATTTACAGTAACATTAATTATGAAAGTCATAAATATTTTAAGTGCACTACCATTCGAAAGGTTTTTATTTATTATTTATTTATTTTTTTGAAAGATTTCTCTTATGCTCACCTAGGCTGCTTTTATTTGATCAACAATAGAGTAAAACAGTAATATTGTGAAATATTTGTACAATTTAAAATAACTTCATTATTTTAATATTGATTAATTAATTAATTGCTTCTAATGTGCTGATTTGGTGCTCAAAAACATTTATTATTATCAATGTTGTAAACAGTTGTGCTGTTTATGGAAGAGGATTAGGGCCAAGCAATAATAAAAAAATAAAACCATCTTGAGATTAAAGTTGTTAAATTTCGAGAAAAAAGTCAAGATAAAATGTTGAGAATAAACTCGTTAAATTACGAGAAAAAACTCATACAATTTTGAGAAAAAAGTCGAGATAAAATGTTGAGAATAAAGTCATTAAATTACGAGAAAATGTCGTTAAATTTCGAGAAGAAATTTGTCAAATTATGAGAAAAATGTTGTTAAATTTCGAGAAAAAAGTCGAGATAAAATGTTGAGAATAAACTCATTAAATTATGAGAATAAAGTCATTAAATTACGAGAAAAAATGTGTTAAATTATGAGAACAAATTATCTCGACTTTTTTCTCGAAATTTAATGACATTTTTCTCATAATTTAACGAATTTGTTCTCGTAATTTAACAACTTTTTTCTTGTAATTTAATGACTTTATTCTCAACTTTTTATCTCGACTTTTTTCTCGAAATTTAACGAGTTTTTTCTCAATTTAACAACTTTAATCTTGAGATGGTTTTATTTTTTTATTATTGCTTTGTCCTAATCCTCTTCCGTAGCTGCTTAATACATTTTTGGAAACCATGATAAAAAAAGGTTTTTGATGAATAAAACTTTTATTTGAAATAAACTTTTCTTTCTTTACCGTCACTTTTAAATGCAATATTGCTGAATTAGGCTAAGTCTTAATTTATTTAGTTATTGAATCTTACCAACCCGAAATTTCTGACATTTTTTGCTTGCTTTCTTTCCATTCAGAACAAGAAGACCATGTTTAGCTAGTCTTACAAAGTCAGGCTTTTGACTATTGATATATATATAGTCTAGTGCACTTAGCAGTTTTTTTGGCCAAGAACCACCCACTTAGAAAGGAGGAGTTCATTTGACTGAACTGTAAAGTGGCCATACATAGAAGTTTATCACTACAGGATAATTGTGATTTTTATTAATTATGTGTATTTTAGATATACATGACTGCAGTTAAAGCTGTATTATATACAGTACCACACACTGATCAGATAACACATTACACTCTCTCCCTGTTCTAGCTGAGAAAGTGAGCTCTCTGGGGAAAAACTGGCACCGCTTCTGTCTGAAATGTGAACGATGTAGTAAGATTCTGTCTCCTGGAGGCCATGCAGAGGTAAGCAGAACTAAAGCTGATATTGCAGGTTGAGATGTCATTAAAGAAATCTCTCTCTCTCTCTCTCTCTCTCTCTCTCTCTCTCTGATCATTGGGGTTTTCTTTCTTTCTTTCTTTCTTTCTTTCTTTCTTTCTTTCTTTCTTTCTTTCTTTCTTTCTTTCTTTCTTTCTTTCTTTCTTTCTTTCTTTCTTTCTTTCTTTCTTTCTCAGACATGATCCCTGATGACAGATAGATGGGATTCTGCATGTCCTACTTGTTGGTCTGTATGAATGTTGGTCTGCGGAGTTTCTGAGTGTAGGCTACACATCCTCAAACACATCAAACAACCGACTCTAAAAGCTCAAGCCATTGGGCTAACACGATTCTAGGTCATCCATGTCCTTGCCTATTTCATTGCCCCTCATTGTACTTTCTTCTTCATTCCTTCTTTTCTCTCTCCTTCTTATTGTCCTGACATGTTCGGTGGACTTGTCTGATACATTAGGAGACATTTTCTAGTTCAGTGTTTTGAGTTGTCTTTTGTCCCTGTTTGGGTTAAATGATTGTTCATCCATCCCACTTGCATGTCTACACTCCACCCGTACACTTGTCACTCATCAAAGTCCTACAATGACTGTAAACCCAGATAATAAGTATTTATAGTAACCTCATGGATCTCTCTGGAATGTTCTCTGACTGTCAGGGAGAGATTACAATTACATTTACTATTTATCTATTTAATATAGAATGGAAAAATATTGGCATGTTTGTTTTCTCGAAATGGTTACATAAAGCCATTCCCATACTCCTTTGAACCCTGAAGTCATCAAAATAGCAAAGAACGAAAGGATAAGGAATAAATATCTTTGGTGCTCCTTACTAAAAGCTTTTGATTTTGCTTTATTCAGTCATTTTTACAGTATGAACAGAAAAGAGACTGAAGATTGACTGACTGTGTTAACAGGAAGCGAAACAAATTCTTGGGCTTTACTATTACTTGCCTCCTACAGGAAATGTAAATCATAATATTCTTAACCACATTTATGAAATTTATGGAAAAATAGCAGTAATCTGCCATTTTCAAATGCATGTTCAGTGCGGTACAGCTGCTACATTTTAAATAACTTTACTTGTAGGTATCTGTAAGCATATGGACTTTCTCTCCCACACAGTGTTACTGTGGGTCTTTACCAGAACTATTACAAGGACAATGTAGGGACAAAGATAGTGTTCATTCAAACCAGAAAACAATCGTCTGCCTTCCTTTCTTCCTTCTCCCTCCTTCTCTCTCTCAGCATGCTCACGCTTGCACGCACACAAACAGAATAGGCACACACAGCTTTAGTTTAATTATAAGGTGAGTTCGGACTTAAAATGAAGGAGGGTTTTGTCTTTTCTATTGCTTTTTCATTTGTGTTGATAAAAATGGATAGACAAACAGCTCTTCATTGTCTCACTGAAGGATATATTTAGTCTCGTTACTCTTATATTAGTTACGGTTTTCCTCTTATTTTGTGAATTGTGTGTGCTCTTTTTCTCTTATTGTGTTGAAAACAGCAGGAGGTTGTGTTGTTAGTGTTCACACTCTGCAGGTGTCGACTCCCTAACTCTATTCTTTGTGAAGTGGCTCTCAATGGGAATGCAAACTGTATTTTTAGCTTGTCACAATAGAGACGCTTGAAATAGATGTTGCTTTTAATATAATATATAAAATAAACATAAAAATGCTTGATGATTATGGTAATAAAAATAAACAAATATCTGTTTGCTCAGTTTAGTTATTTTGTCTATAAATTTTTGACCACACACACACACACACACAAACACTTGCACACTGAAACGGTTGCACACTAAAAAGTGTGTGTGTGTGTGTGTGTGTGTGTGTGTGTGTGTGTGTGTGTGTGTGTGTGTGTGTGTGTGTGTGTGTGTGTGTGTGTGTGTGTGTGTGTGTGTGTGTGTGTGTGTGTGTGTGTGTGTGTGAGTTTATATTACATTGTGACCAAATGTCCCCACGATGTAATATAAACCTGAGTTCACCTACATCGTGGGGACCAGCCACCGGTCCCCACAATGTAAATGAATTAATAAAGATAGTAAATGATGTTTTTGTGAGAAAATAAAGGTGTGCACAGTTTCCTGTGATGGTTAGGTTTAGGGTTAGGGGTAGGGTAGGGGGATAGAAAGTACGGTTTGTACAGTATAAAATGCATTGCGGCCTATGGAAAGTCCCCACAATTCACAAAAACAAACGTGTGTGTGTGTGTGTGACGAGGCTTAAATTTCAGTCTGATTTGAGCCTGACTGGGTCTTTTTATGCAGTCTGGGAGGAGCAGGAAGGAACAGCAGGATAAACAATGACCTCTAATGAATCCAGAACGACACAAGCCTCTCTCTTTCATTCTGTCTCCCACACACACTTCTGAAAATATTACCTTATTTGAAAATTCAGTTATTAGTAGAGGAGTGTCTGGCACAAATTGTAATATTTACAAATACATGTTTTTTTATAGAAAAATAATTATTATTGGTAGTAAATCTGAATATTTGAGTGCACTTCTATTTGTTCAAGTTGTGTCAGCAATTTTCTTAATTCAGTTTTAGTTTTAGTGTGTTTAATTTATGTGTTAACTATACATTTTGTTTTGTGTTTGCAGCAAAGCTATGTACAAGGAGAAATTCAGCAAAAAAATAAGTAAAATAAAGTTAAAATGAACTAAAGATATTCTCTCTCTCTTTATCAGCATGATGGATTGCCTTACTGTCATAAACCCTGCTACGGAACTCTCTTTGGACCAAAAGGTATGTACAATAAATTGTATTTGGAATTTGTAAGGCATTTTGTGTGTGTGTGTGTGTGTGTGTGTGTGTGTGTGTGTGTGTGTGTGCTTTTGTTTATATTACATTGTGGGGACCAAATGTCCCCATGATGTAATATAAACCTGAGTTCACCTACATCGTGGGGACCAGCCAGCGGTCCCCACAATGTAAATGGGTTTATAAATCATATAGAATGAGTTTTTGTGAAAAAGTAAAAGTTTGCACAGTTTCCTGTGAGGGTTAGGTTTAGGGGTAGGGGCAGGGTAGGGGGATAGAATGTACAGTTTGTTCAGTGTAAAATGCATTGAAGTCTATGGAAAGTCCCCACAATTCACAAAAACAAACATGTGTGTGTGTGTGTGTGTGTGTGTGTGTGTGTGTGTGTGTGTGTGTGTGTGTGTGTGTGTGTGTGTGTGTGTGTGTGTGTGTGTGTGTGTGTGTGTGTGTGTGTGTGTGTGTGTGTGTTTAAAACTGAGAGACTATATTTGAAATATAGTGTATTTTCATCTTCATACAAAGCTATGTGAGAATATTGGTGCTGACAGGTATTTCATGTGTATTTGGATCTTTTAGATCTGTGTGTGTCTATGTACAGGAAATAAAGGTTTGAATCAGGGCTCATTTAGAGACATCTGACTCTCAGTGACTTTTAGAATAACCTTCCAACCAAAGGCAGTTCACTCACCACTAGAAACCTTATCTTGTGTGTGTGTGTGTGTGTGTGTGTGTGTGTGTGTGTGTGTGTGTGTGTGTGTGTGTGTGTGTGTGTGTGTGTGTGTGTGTGTGTGTGTGTGTGTGTGAGAGAGAGAGAGAGAGAGAGAGAGAGAGAGAGAGAGAGAGAGAGAGAGAGAGAGAACAGCAAAAAGGCTTATGAGATAAATGTCCAATTATTCCCTGTAGTCAGGGGGGGAAGTTGCATTTCATCTTTCATCAGAAAATTGAATTTTAAAAAGCGAACATTCTTTAGATCATTGTCTTTTGTGAGTTTGTTTGGATAAATGGACTAGGATTTAAAATTGAGCAATAATTCACCCAAAAAGGGGGAAAAAAATATTATTTTATTTTATTTTATTTTTTCCACCCTCATGTCAGCAGAAGTTGACCAACTTTTTTTGGTCCTTTTTTTTTTTTTTTTGGTGTAGCTGAACACAATCTGAAGAGATCCTTCAAAATATTATAGTCATACAGGTTAGTTACATATAGGGTTGCAAAGGGGCGGAATGTTTCCGGTAAATTTCCGGAAACTTTCTGGAAACTTTCCACGGGAACTTAACCTGGGGAATTTTGGAAATATTCCAATTTGGAAACTTAACAGGAATTTATGGGAATTTATGGGAATGAATTGGAAATTTTGGGAAATTTATACAGATTTATAAAATTTATATAAAATGTATCATATAAAAACAAATATAAACCTTTTGTTTGGTCATAACATGAAATAACAGTTATTTATTTTTCATATTTAATTAATTTTAATTTAGTAAATATGTAAATTAAATATATTTTTATTGCAGGAATTGTTATGTGTTATTTATTTCAGTGTCACATGATCCTTCAGAAATCAGTCTAATTTTGCTGATTTGATACTTATTTGTTGTTATTGTTGGAAACAGTTGTGTTAGCATGTTAGAATGATATCTGAAGGATCATGTGACACTGAAGGATGGAGAAATGATGCTGAAAATTCAGCTTTGATCACAGAAATAAATTATATTTTTATGTATATCAATTATTATACCATTACTTTAAATTGTAATTATGTTTCGCAATATTACAGTTTTTTTCTGTATTTTTGATCAAATGTGCATGTTATGGACTGGGGGAATGCACAGTTCATGCAGGGGGTGTGGCCTCAGTAGCCCTGCAGTAAGTAGTGTGCCATGTGAGGAATGTGCATGGTAAAAAATGAAACTAAAATTGCATTAAATATGGTTGTTTTAACCAAAATTATGTTGCAAGATGTTTTTTCAACTACATTTAAGTACCCTGTTATAGGCTAACCTGCAATTTTGCAAATTCCCTGTTTATTCCCATTATTTCCCGTTAATTCCCATATATTCCCATTAATTCCCATTTATTCCCTTTAATTCCCATGGAAAGTTTCCAGTTTACACAAGATAATTTTCAACTAAAAACAGAAAACGTTAATTTAGACAACAGCAATTTGGGGGTCTGAAAATGCAAACTTTTAAAACTGGGTTTCAAAGTACTTGTCTTTGAAAACAATACCGTTATCATCTCTGTGTAAACTATAAAAACGTGAATATGTGAAACCGATGCCCATGTGTATTATGTGTTCAGTCTATAGGTCTGTAGTGTTTCTTTACATAGTGATGTTGCCAACTTCTAGCCTGGCATTCATAATACTGCATTTTTAGTCATTTCCGCAAACCCGTGTGAACGGCGATCGTTTTGACAACATTGTCGCCTGTACGCAAAAAACGCAAAGGAAAACATATTTATTGTGTAAACATACCTTTAATAACGTACCCTTAAAACCCTTAATATCTGTTACTTGTTGATTGAAGTCAGATTAAATCAGACCTTACAGGAACATTTCATTCAATACCTTCATTTAAAACTCTTAAATTAATCATTTTCTCAAGAGAGCAAAAGAAGGGTTCAGCTAGTGCAGATGTGTATTCTCGTAATCCGTTAAGTGTGATACATCTACGCCACACAGATGTGGATAATTAAAGATAAGACTGTGTGTAATTGTCATCATTTCATAAGAATTAATAAACCAACAGCTGCGTACATCCGTCACTCGCCCATGTGTGTCTCATCATATCCATATAGAGAAAAGTTGCTCTGGCTACTTTGACGTGTGGGAGTGGCATAGGTTAGTTGTCACAATGAGTGAGAAAGGTTGACATGGAGCATGTTTTTTTTTTTTTTTTACCCCCTAAAATAGTTACATAGTAACATAGTTACATAGTTAAAAAAAAAAAAAAAAGTCCCCCTGTCTTTCTGAACACTTCAGACACCAGAAGAGTTAGAGCAAATCCTGTGACGAGATAAGAGAGGCAGACAGACAAGTATGGTGGCTGATTGAGATGCTGTGTGAATGCTTAGGAGTTATATAATGTACTGTAAGATGTTAGGTTTCAGTGTATAGCTTATGTTAATGTACATACAGACTTTAGAATAGGCTTGTTTCAGTTTGTATTATTCTATCCAAGTGAGTGTGTAATACGGAAGAGATACATTTTTATCAGAATCTGAACAGGATATTTTTGGCTTTTGTGTAATGCTATCTGCATTAGGAGAGTCTGAGCACTTAGATACATGAGCTTTATCGACCACAAACACTCTCTCACATGCTGTTCTGTCCTCTCTTTGGTAGGTGTAAATATTGGAGGGGCGGGGTCTTATATATATGACACGCCTCCTCAAACACCGGTCGACAAATCATGTAACAGCCCTTCAGACGTGTCACCCACTACACCTTGGACCAACTCACAGATCAACTATAATCAACCCAAAGGTAATTTAGAAAAATAATTTAAAAACATACACTACCTTTCAAATGTTTTAGGTCAGAGAGATATTCATTTATTTTATTGATTTTCTTCTAAAAATGTATACTATTATTAAGCAAAGATGCATTAAATTAATCAAATGTGACAGTTAAGATATTTATAATGCTATAGAAGATTTCTATTTCAAATAAATACTGTTATTTCGAAAATTCTATTCATCAAAGAATCCTGAACTGGGATCTCAGTTGGCCATGTACTCACTGCAGATAGATTTGGTTGCCAGTTTACCTTTTAGTGCTTAATCCTCTTCTGTACACACACGGTTCTATAATTTACAGGAGTGACAACCGCATACAGCTGAATTAACTCCCGAAAAATGCAGGTAGTTACAAGCGGAACTGACTTTATATGTACTACTTTGACATTAGTTGGTCAAAAAAAGTAAGGATCAGAAAAGTGAAGTTATTCTTGAGAAAAGTTTTAGCATCATTTGACTGCAAATGCCACTTGGTTTGAAATTTTGTCTTGTAAAGAAATGACATTCATACATACAGTAGTTAAGTGTGACTTAACCCTCAGGTTGTGTTCAAAACCCTATAACACATGTGATGTTCCCGGTCAAAAATGACCGGCCCATAAAAAAAAGCATATAAATCACTCATTATACCATATTTTCACCCAATCTTGGATTCAATCTTTTTGTCAACAAGTTCTCTTTCAATTAGGACTGGTTTTATATTTTGATTTGGATCTGAATAATCATAGGCCTCATTTATTTGAGAGTAGGCATTTCATTTTTTTAGTAATTTTTTTTTAATTTTTGAATAATTTTGGAAATATTAAATAAAATCTGAAGAAAATTGGTATTGTTGATCACACTAGTCTACTCTAATGTTTCACCAGGAATTTTGTTTTGAAACTTTTGTTTTGTAAAAAAATATGGCACATAGTCACACTTGTGGTGTTCCCGGTCAAAAATGACCGGCCTATAAAAAATAGCTTATAAATCACTCATTATACCATATTTTCACCCAATCTTGGATTCAATCTTTTTGTCAACTTGTTCTCTTTCAATTAGGACTGGTTTTATATTTCTGTTTGCATCTGATTAATCATGGGCCTCATTTATCTGAGAGTAGGCATCTCATTTTTTGAGTAAAAAACAAATAATTTATGAGTAAATTTGGAAATATTAAAAAAAAAAATATGAAAAAAATGGCTACTGTTGATCACACTAGTCTACTCTAATGTTTCACCAGGAATTTTGTTTTGAAACTTTTGTTTTGTAAAAAATATGGCACATAGTCACACTTGTGGTGTTCCCGGTCAAAAATGACCGGCCTATAAAAAATAGCTTATAAATCACTCATTATAACATATTTTTACCCAATCTTGGATTCAATCTTTTTGTCAACTTGTTCTCTTTCAATTAGGTTTTATATCCTGTTTGCATCTGATTAATCGTGGGCCTCATTTATCTGAGAGTAGGCATGGTCAAAATGGTCACAATGGCCGACCATTGAAAGTGAATGGGAGAGATTGAAAATAACAGAACAATTTAGTTTTCAGGAGCATGTTCATTATTTTCATGTACACATATGAGCATATGTGCTTGCAAACATCGAGCCCTTGGACCTGTGCATGTAAACTTTTGCAGCTCGTTTTTGTATTTGGTTGCGTTGTGAACTTTTGCAGCGCGTTTTTGTATTTGGTTGCGTTGTGAACTTTTGCAGCGCGTTTCTGTGTTTGGTTGCGTTGTGAACTTTTGCAGCGCGTTTCTGTGTTTGGTTGCGTTGTGAACTTTTTCAGCGCGTTTGTGTATTTGGTTGCGTTGTGAACTTTTGCAGCTCGTTTTTGTATTTTGTTGCGTTGTGAACTTTTGCAGCGCGTTTCTGTTTTTGGTTGCGTTGTGAACTTTTGCAGCGCGTTTCTGCATTTGGTTGCGTTGTGAACTTTTGCAGCGCGTTTCTGTATTTGGTTGCGTTGTGAACTTTTGCAGCGCGTTTTTGTATTTGGTTTCTTTGTGTACTTTTGCAGCGCGTTTCTGTATTTGGTTACATGTGAACTTATGCAGCATGTTTTTGTATTTGGTTGCGTTGTGAATTTTTGCAGCGCTTTTCTGTGTTTGGTTGAGTTGTGAACTTTTGAAGCATGTTTTTGTATTTGGTTGCGTTGTGAACTTTTGCAGCGCGTTTTTGTATTTGGTTGCGTTGTGAACTTTTGCAGCATGTTTTTGTATTTGGTTGCGTTGTGAATTTTTGCAGCGCATTTCTGTGTTTGGTTGCGTTGTGAACTTTTGCAGCATGTTTTTGTATTTGGTTGCGTTGTGAACTTTTGCAGCATGTTTTTGTATTTGGTTGCGTTGTGAACTTTTGCAGCTCGTTTCTGCATTTGGTTGCGTTGTGAACTTTTGCAGCGCGTTTCTGTATTTGGTTGCGTTGTGAACTTTTGCAGCGCGTTTCTGTATTTGGTTGCGTTGTGAACTTTTGCAGCGCGTTTCTGCATTTGGTTGCGTTGTGAACTTTTGCAGCGCGTTTCTGTATTTGGTTGCGTTGTGAACTTTTGCAGCGCGTTTCTGCATTTGGTTGCGTTGTGAACTTTTGCAGCGCGTTTCTGTGTTTGGTTGCGTTGTAGAACTTTTGCAGCGCGTTTCTGCATTTGGTTGCGTTGTGAACTTTTGCAGCGCGTTTCTGTATTTGGTTGCGTTGTGAACTTTTGCAGCGCGTTTTTTGTATTTGGTTGCGTTGTGAACTTTTGCAGCGCGTTTCTGTATTTGGTTGCGTTGTGAACTTATGCAGCATGTTTTTGTATTTGGTTGCGTTGTGAACTTTTGCAGCGCGTTTCTGTATTTGGTTGCGTTGTGAACTTTTGCAGCGCGTTTCTGTATTTGGTTGCGTTGTGAACTTATGCAGCATGTTTTTGTATTTGGTTGCGTTGTGAATTTTTGCAGCGCATTTCTGTGTTTGGTTGCGTTGTGAACTTTTGCAGCATGTTTTTGTATTTGGTTGCGTTGTGAACTTTTGCAGCGCGTTTCTGTGTTTGGTTGCGTTGTGAACTTATGCAGCATGTTTTTGTATTTGGTTGCGTTGTGAATTTTTGCAGCGCATTTCTGTATTTGGTTGCGTTGTGAACTTTTGCAGCGTGTTTTTGTATTTGGTTGCGTTGTGAACTTTTGCAGCACATGTGTTGTCAAACTCATGAAGAAGTTACCCGTTGTACTCCAGTGAAGTCCACAATATGGAGAAAAATCCTGCAAAGTTTTCCTCAACCTTATTTTCCTTTCAACTGAAGAAAGAAAGACATGGGGTGAGTGAATTATCAGGAAATTTTAATTATAAAGCAAATCCTTCTTCTTTTGAAGCCGGGTCACTGCAGTCACGGCCAGTTTGTGTTTGTGTGTGTGTGTGTGTGTGTGTGTGTGTGTGTGTGTGGTAATGTCAGATGGATAAATGTATATTAGATGCAGGTTAGGGTAGGATCAAATTTCTCTCTGTGGAAAAGAATGTGTGTAATACTCAAAAAGTTTGTATGTTTTAACGTGTGTGTGTCTGGGTAGCGTGTGTATAAATGTATCGATACATGCACAGGTCCAAGGGCTCGATGTTTGCAAGCACATATGCTCATATATGTACATGAAAATAATGAACATGCTCCTGAAAACTAAATTGTTCTGTTATTTTCAGTCTCTCCCATTCACTTTCAATGGTCGGCCATTGTGACCATTTTTGACCATGCCTACTCTCAGATAAATGAGGCCCATGATTAATCAGATGCAAACAGAAATATAAAACCAGTCCTAATTGAAAGAGAACAAGCTGATAAAAAGATTGAATCCAAGATTGGGTGAAAATATGGTATAATGAGTGATTTATAAGTCATTTTTTATAGGCCGGTCATTTTTGACCGGGAACACCACAAGTGTGACTATGTGCCATATTTTTTACAAAACAAAAGTTTCAAAACAAAATTCCTGGTGAAACATTAGAGTAGACTAGTGTGATCAACAGTAGCCATTTTTTTCATATTTTTTTTTTTATATTTCCAAATTTACCCACAAATTATTTGTTTTTTACTCAAAAAATGAGATGCCTACTCTCAGATAAATGAGGCCCATGATTAATCAGATGCAAACAGAAATATAAAACCAGTCCTAATTGAAAGAGAACAAGTTGACAAAAAGATTGAATCCAAGATTGGGTGAAAATATGGTATAATGAGTGATTTATAAGCTATTTTTTATAGGCCGGTCATTTTTGACCGGGAACACCACAAGTGTGACTATGTGCCATATTTTTTACAAAACAAAAGTTTCAAAACAAAATTCCTGGTGAAACATTAGAGTAGACTAGTGTGATCAACAATACCAATTTTCTTCAGATTTTATTTAATATTTCCAAAATTATTCAAAAATTTTAAAAAAATCCAAGATTGGGTGAAAATATGGTATAATGAGTGATTTATAAGCTATTTTTTATGGGCCGGTCATTTTTGACCGGGAACACCACGAGTGTAACAAGGTAACAAAACCCCCACAAAAAATTAAGAAAATGTCCAAAAAAATATTGAGATTTAGTTATACCCTTTGGGAACAAAGTCACTAAGTTTCAGTCCAAAGCGATAACATTAACTAGTATTTTCGGGAAAAAGAAAATTGGTGTTCGGGTCAAATTGACCCGAACACAACATGAGGGTTAAGTGTCCAAAAGTGTCCATATGCTATTTTTAGCCACTGTATATATAGACACACTTTTCCGAGCTGCATTGTTGCACACATTCCATTATGCATTAACACTTCCTCTGCGCTTTTTAACACACACACGCACACACACACAGAGAGAGAGAGAGAGAGATTCCCACACTGAGTGGGAGACAGAGGAGACAGAAATACTTAAACGTGTGTGTTGTTACAGAGGGGTGGGAGGATTGTTTTCTGAAGTGACCCCCTTGGGATTTTACACAGTGGAACTTTAATGGCTTTCGTTGATTGGCTCCTTTCCTGAAATATTTCCCCTTAATAGGTGTTTTCCGACAGGCGGGACGTTGCAAGAATGTTAGGGGAGGGTTTTAAGGACTGCTGTGGAAACATCTGGAGAAATGTCTTAGAATGTAACGTTTTTTTCCTGTGAGCCAAGTGCCATGGGTAAATAAATTTAATATGGGAGAAGAAATAAGGATCTAAAACTGGTAACAGTCTGTCATCTTTGATGAGAGACAGAAGTGTTGATTTAAAGTCAGAAGTGCCACAGATCCTTATCAAACCTGGATCATACAGCACAGATTTTATCACAGCAGTCTTGATCTGGCCTTAAAAAGCAACAAACCAGAAGCTATTTAAGATAGATCTTGAGATATTTTGTGCTAATAGATATCGCAGATATATATCATAGACACTAGTGAGAAAAGCACCTGTATGAAAGTTTGAATGGATGGTCCTCCAACTATATTAAAGTTATAGTTCAGAAACATTTTAACTTACACACAGATATGAATATAAAAGTTTAAACAAGTATGTATACAGAACCATAAAGGGTTTGCTTTTTGTTTGTAGCTTCCACTGCACCTACACGCATGTTTGCTGGAGAGACTTATTTGTGTCCCGGCTGTGGAAAGGCAGTTTATTTTGGTGAGTCCAGTGAATCAAAACTATGACTTTTCAGACATTTGAGAACTTTCAGGAATGTCTGTGGTGTGTGTGTGTGTGTGTGTGTATGTCCTTGTTTTCATGATTTATGAGGACACAGATTTGTATAATGACATGGGTATTACACTGGTATTAAGATGTAACATGAAATATGAGGACATTTCATGAGTCCTCATATTTAAATAGCTTTAAAAACATACTAAATAATGTTTTATTAAAAATGTAAAAATGCAGAATGTTTTCTGTGATGGGTAGGTTAGAGTTAGGGGTAGTGTAGGGGGATAGAATATACAGTTTGTTCAGTATAAAAACCATTACGCCTATGGAATGTCCTCACTAAGATAACAAATCAAACCTGTGTGTGTGTGTGTGTGTGTGTGTGTGTGTGTGTGTGTGTGTGTGTGTGTGTGTGTGTGTGTGTGTGTGTGTGTGTGTGTGTGTGTGTACTTGTTTTTGTGAAATATCAGGACACAAATGTGTATAATGACATGGGTATGACATAGGTATTACAAAAAGAGGTGAAATATGAGGACATTCAGCATGTCCCCACTTTTCAAAAGGGTTATAAATCACACAGAATGAGTTTTTGTGACAAAGTAAAAGTGTGCACAGTTTCCTGTGAGGGTTAGGTTTAGGGGTAGGGGTAGTGTAGGGGGATAGAAAATACGGTTTGTACAGTATAAAAACCATTACGCCTATGGAATGTCCCCACATTTCACAAAAACAAGTATGTGTGTGTGTGTGTGTGTGTGTGTGTGTGTGTGTGTGTGTGTGTGTGTGTGTGTGTGTGTGTGTGTGTGTGTGTGTGTGTGTGTGTGTGTGTGTGTGTGTGTGTGTGTGTGTGTGGTTTTGTGCTGCTGTGGTAGATACGTGTACATCTCTGAGACTGTGTCTATTTATAAGGGAATACCAAGAATTCCAGTAAAAACGGTTTTAAAATAGATAAGTTTAAGGTGCAAGTCAAAGGTGATTGTTGTTGATGATGGTTACTTGTAATTTACACTTGAACATTACTTTGTGCAACATTTAAACTTTGAGGTTCTTTTCTAGCCATACATTTTATATATATATATATATATATATATATATATATATATATATATATATATATATATATATATATATATATATATATATATATATATTAAATCAGTTTGTGTTTGGGACGGACAATATATTTTTGATATATTTTTACTAGTGGGTGCAGGACAATATAGTTTATTTATGTAAGTGAGGATAGTAAAATAAAGTAAACTGTGACATATTATACCCAAATATCCTTCATACAGTGGACTACCAGTAAAATTAATAAAAATTTGGAACCAAAAATTATTCAGACATTTTGACCTGACCATGTTTTGCTTAAGTGTTATCTGATATAATCAAGATTAATTTTTTCATTTTATCTCTGAGATCCTGTCATATTTTATTACATTTTTTAAACTATAGTGAATAACTGTAATAATGAATGAAATGTTCAAGGTGT